>NC_135080.1:28255000-28347500 GCF_051107435.1 Chaetodon auriga | reverse complement strand
ATGTACACAGTTATCGTGATAATATGCTAGAACTCCCTCTGGAGGTAATATGGCCAAATGCTAACATTCAATGTAACTGCTCTTTTACCCAGATGTGCCCTGGGCTACACCATCTGTTATTTACAAACATCACTATGCCCCCATCTTTCCTCTTGCCGCTCTCTTGTCCGCTCTCAGCAGTTGAAAATTGTTCAGCATAACATGTGAATCCAGCATGATCTCCATTAACCAACTTTCGGTGAAACATACAAGGCCACACTCTGGTCAGTGTCATTAGTTTTTCCGTCTTATTTAGGAGAGATGTCACGTTTCCCATAATAATAGATGGTAAAAAACATCCATTGATGGTTTGTACTTGCCCTGATGAGTGACAGCAAGCATTAAGTAAGAATGTTTTCACAACAAGATTAAAGGAGTTAACTTTGGTGGTCATGAAAAGAATATTTGCCTGGAATCACTGTAAAGACTATATATTCTATTCATTTGCACTCAAGTTATTGTCTTTAATTCAATTAAATTCAATGTAGGGCAGATGAGTATAAAAGATTGTGTAGTCTGGCTATGAAAGAATGAAAAAGAACACAACCTATTAACCCATGAAAAAGGCATCTTGCTTAAATCTGACTGATCAGTCCTAAAACGCTATAAAGAATGATTATCAGGACTACATATAAGGTGTGCAGTTCCTGTATTCTGTATTTGTGCAAGTGTTCTGAAGGCTGAGGCACCAGACTGCAATTCTTGACTGAGGCATGAGTCCCATCCCCATACGAAGTGAAAGAATTTATCCATTACTTTAGAAGTTGTTTACAGGACATATATTAGGTCTAGTGATACATAATTAGAAATGGTAGTGAAAAAGTTCCAAGGAAATGATCTTACATCATAAACTACTACATTTGATGATTTGATTTGATTTGTCTTATAAATTAATACTGTACCTGAGCATGAACTCAAGCCTTTTTGCCAAAGGAATGTGAGACTTGGTGAATATTGAGCCACCGTGCGCAAACAGTGGGAAACATGTGTGATGCTTACAGACCCCGAGGAAAAAGATGACAAAATGCTGAAAAATGTCACATATGAAAATATTAAACATCTTATTATACAGGATAACTTTGCTAGAACATATTGTTGTGATTTTCCAAAAGTTTTATACAGTAATACTAATCTCAGACTTCTGGCTCCTTAATAAAACCAGTGCTATACTGTAATGATCAGGCCCTTTTTGGTCATTTCATGTGTTCTCATGCTCTGTTCTTTAGCCTACATGGATGTCCTTCATAGCCTAGAGCCGTAAGGATAACATGGCTGGTGAGAGCCACTTCTCATAACAAAAAGGCAGGTGGCACACTGGTTGTTGACAGTCTCATCTCCTCTTCTCTTTTTGTGATGTCTATTGCATTTAGATCTGGCAGTCACGCCTTGACCAATTATATTCTGTAACGTATATCTGATTATTGTACTGGGTTGGTCAAACCCAACATGATAAATGTGAACTTTTGTATGACAACTGGGCTCATTCTGGCTGAGATCCTCAGGGAACTCTGACTTTTTGAGACCAGCGCTGCATTACTTTATATGTGACCTCAATAAATACTTTGACTGTGAACTGAAGATTGCTTCAGACTGTTCTTGGGCTTCCAACAAAGAACCGGGCTAACAATACAGCGGGAAAAAGTGAACTAGGTCCAATGATCTACCCCAACACTACTACTATGCTATGTTGTATGCCTTGATAGGCACTAACTTTTCTTAAATAACACAAGGTACTATAGCTAGCGAGTTAGAGCTTCTGCTTACCACCATAACCCACTGTTGTGATTTCAGTTTACCAGTTGCATTCTTCAATAGCATTATGCACACTTCATCCCCCTCTTCAGGATCTCCTATTCCTGCATTCATCTAAGTATTCTTTTTTGTTCTTAATAACAGTATGTCTAATATTTTTTAAAAGTCCTTGTAATTAACGTGTCATTATATCAGTAACTGTCACGCCACTTTAGCTTTGGGTGGCTAGATATCTTTGTGATGTTCATGTGGGATAGGAAGTACACCACTTGACTTCCTTGTTGCTCTTTTACCAGACAATGCATGGCCCCATGAAACAGACTGAATAGCAATGTCTACATTGAAACATACAACATTCCGCTCAACTGATTGCATATCTACCTGACTGTCCCACAACAGAGAACAGAATTGTCTTTGTTGTCTTGTCTTAAGACTGACACAAGTGTAAAAGAGCATTGATAACACAAATTATCCACAAAGTTAGCTACTTTCTTACATTGACATCAATCTTTCCCATTCTAGGTAAAGTTAGCATTCTGCAAATCTAGCTTTACCTAGCTAACTCCATTGCCCTTAATCGTTAAATACTTAAATGACAGGCTATCGTAGTTTTGCCTCCATTTTAATCTAGGTAATTTTAAACAAATAAGTTAACCAGTTACCTGTTATTCCTACCAAGGAAGCTAACAAAGACCTGCTACGAGCTGTGGAGGAGGCAAAAGAGGGCCAGCCACAAGACGTGGAAGAGGTCTCTTATCAATGAAAGACAAAGAAGTCCATCACATATTTCCAGAGGAAAATATGTAAGTCATTTTTCTATTACTGCTTTCACCAGTAGGGCTTGAAATTAACACCCATCACCAGTCTAAGTAAATAAATAAATTGCTAGTTGCTTGATAGTTAACACATTATAACAGGGGTTCAATTATTACATGTATGATGTCAGTATGGATTAGCATTCTTCAACTGATAATCTATTGAGTGTGAGCTAATCACATAAAGTTAAAGTAACTGAAGCAATTTTTAGTGGTAACAGGAATTCATGATAACCTGCATTAATTTGTACATTAAATTGAATGAAGCATGCATTAGTTAAGCATTATTTAAGTCTATGATTTGTACGCTGTTATAAAGTGCTACCACTTTTTACACAGCCAATTTTGGTTATGGCTGTTAAATCTGTCAATTATACTTGCCACTTTAGCAGTACTTTGCCAGACTGTGTTCTGCCAGTTTATTTATGCCCATGAAGGCAAAAATAATTCATGGTCCTCTTATTTCATGTGGCAAAAAGTATGAATGATGCATACTTAATAGCAACATTGGAGGTCTATACAAACTTCAAACCAATATTTCATCACAATAGTGTGGGTCATTCCAAGTAATTATGCTATTTGTTGAGTTCAGATGTGACAATGAGGCCAATACTGAGCTGAAAAAGGACGAGGATTCCTACTTGCCCAAATTAAGGGAGCCCCTGGGGTGCCTTCATCTACTGCAAGTCATGTACAATGGTATTGCAATTAACGTTACTCATGCAATTAGATGCACTAGATGTTCAGGGATGAAATAGGTGCTCAGAGAAGTCATGGAGGAGAGAGCAAATATGCTGGGTTTTCAAGAGCAGATAGTGATGATAGATAATAAGAGTTAGTCTTCAGTGCATTGCTTAAACGCCCCTGGGATGTCCGCTGCAGGGAATTGTGGTAGTGCCACTAGACCTTTTTCCTCCTCTGACTGCTTGTCTCTCCTTTCTGTTGGAGGTGCAGGTATCATCACATCATGTGTAACGGAATTAAAAAAGCACTTCATTGTCAATATATATTTCCAATCTATATTTGACAATTGGTAAATATTTTATTTGAATATTTTATTGGGTATTTGTGAATTCTAGCTCAGTTAGTTATTTTTATATTTTTGATTTTTCCTGTGGAAACTGCCTTTTTTTTTTTTTTGCCCTTCACGGCTCCTGTACCTCCTGGGTTTCCGTAGCTCCTCCTCTCTTGACCATCTGGTGACCTGGTGCAACCAGAACAACCTGGAGCTCAACGCTCTAAAGACAGTGGAGATGGTTGTGGACAACAGGAAGAACTCAGCCTCACCCGCCCCCATCACCCTCTGTGACTCCACTATTGACACTGTGGAGTCTTTCCGCTTCCTTGGAACTATCATCTCCCAGGACCTCAAGTGGGAGCTGAACATCAACTCCCTTATCAAGAAAGCACAGCAGAGGATGTACTTCCTACGGCAGCTGAAGAAATTCAGTCTGCCAAAGACAATGATGGTGCACTTCTACACAGCCATCATTGAGTCCATCCTCACCTCCTCCATCACCATCTGGTACGCTGCCGCCACCGCCAAGGACAAGGGCAGACTGCAGCGTGTCATTCGGTCTGCAGAGAAGGTGATTGGCTGCAATCTCCCATCTCTCCAGGACCTGTACACCTCCAGGACCCTGAGGCGTGCAGAAAAGATTGTGGCTGATCCCTCTCACCTCAGACACAAACTCTTTGAGACATTCCCCTCTGGCAGGAGGCTGCGGTCCATCAGGACCAAAACCTCACGCCACAAGAACAGTTTTTTCCCGTCTGCTGTCAGCCTTATCAACAAGGTTCTGCCTCATCTTATCACATTGACATAGACACAACTCTATGCATTACATTAACACTCAGCTTGGACTTCTTTCTGAAAAAACAAACAAACAAAAAACAGACTTCTGTATATATATTTATATTGTTATATTTTGAACTCTTATTTTTAGTAGATGTGTCATACACCAACTTCACCACAACAAATTCGTGAAATGTGTAGCATCGTACTTGGCAATAAGGCTTTTTCTGATTCTGATTCTGATTCTCTGCCCCTCACAGTGCTGTTTTGCATTGCTGAGAGTAAGTTGTGTGTGAAAATGCCCTGATATTATTTTGTTGTTTACAATATAAAATGAGCTATATAAGCCATAACCCCTGGTGTGTGGTGTTAATTGTTGTTAATATGATGTTATCCAGCCGTTTTGTGCTGTTTTGAGCAGTTTTATTAGGAGTTTGGATGGTGTTCATGTAGATTTCCCACCTTATTCATTGTTAAAAAATTGTTGTTTAAGAGCTGAGGGGCAGACAGTGGACCAGAGGGCAAATTATGTGTTTTGTGTCTTCTGCAGACAAAATTAAATGCTGGAAACCAGTCCCTGTGTCGGTCTCCATATGTGCCCAAGCCACATCTGTTACACATGCAGTGCAAAAGTTAAGTTGGTTCAACTTTAGGTGCAAGCAACTGATGTGTCAAGAAGATGACAAAAAGCAACCTCCTGATTGGTGGACAACAGCTCTACCTCCTGAGCTACAGCCACCCCATGCTTTACAGTTTGGGAAATATAAGTCATTGTCTGTAATAGAACAAAGCCTGTTGTGGGGGTTTGGGTTTTTTTGGGGGGGTATTGTTATTTTGTGTTTTCTGGTGTCTCATTTTCTCTTTATTTTGTGCAGGTTTGGAGGTGTGGCGGGCAGGTGTGCTTTGCAGCAGCGCAGCTGATTGGCATCCTGCAATTACTATGTGTCGTTCGCTCCGCGTTTTCTTGCTTCTGGTTGTCAGGTCATTTTGGTATTCCTGATAATCTTGGTAGCTTCAGTATCCTGTATTCTGCTCGTGATCCCTGTTTGCTGTGTCATCGCTCCTGGTGAGGTTTGCACTGCCACGCAGCTGTTATTTTTTCCTATGCCTAGCTATAGAAATATGTTTCTGCCTATCCACCTCCGTAGTTGTGTACTATTTGGTTTATGGGTCTCTCTTAGCTTGTGATTTTGTGTTTGTGGTTTTTTCCTCCTGTGGAGAGATTTTAGTTTATTGTTCCTTGTTACTTAATAAAAACTGTTTAATGGCTACTTGTGTTTTTGTCCTCTGTGCCTTGGCATTAGAGTCATTTTCTGGTAAAGTGATCTCCAGACCTAACACCTGTTGGTACCCAAGAATGGGCCAATGTTTAAAAAGGCATCTTTTTAGGTTTTGGGACATATTTTACTTAAACACCTCCCTGCTTGTCAAAGACACTTATTTGCACAGCCATTCAAGAAGAGAGTTGCCCATTAGTAATTTTTTTCTGTGGTTCATATTTGTATGAAAAGCAGCTGCTAACATGGGCTTAATTAAGAGTAATAATTATGAGTAATATATTATGTCCATGTCCCCGTTGATTGTTATATTGTAGTATTCACTCTAATCAGATCTCTGCAGCCCTGTATGATGGCTATTTCACTCCACTGATTATGCTCTGCTCTGCGTTAGATATATTTAACAGCTTAAGCAGAGAAGAAAGGATTCTACTTACTGTGCTGGTTCACTGTGCATCCTGTTTGTAGGCTGGTAATGGCAGATATTGCAATGCATGCGCTCTGGAGAGAGCATATGATTAGTCAATGCTAAGGAACATGGTCGTGGCAGATGTCACACCAGGCGTGTCAAGACCAAAAATTCTGACATGCTAGGCTTTTCATCAGGGTGATGTGGGGCATCATAGATGCTGCACAATGGGTTGTTTATTATGTCAAACTACACGGACGTAGATACTGATTGTCATTCACGATCGGCCACAACACTGGTCCCAAATTGAGCTAGATTTGTGTTGTCATATAGTTAACACATAAAGCTAGTTTCTGTACAGTTTATAATTATGCATGCTATGACATGTTATGAAGTTGTTTATGGTTATAAGATAAGATGAGATAAGACTTCATTTATCCTTCATAGAGGAAATTTGGGTGTGACAGGCAGAAGCAGTAGTAACAGACATATAAAAACACATAGAAAGGAATAAAATACAAAATAGAAAATTTAAAAAATCAAAACTCTGTATAGATACGTTCTATACAAGGGAGTACAGTGTTTTTACTATTGCACATTGGTTAAAACAAATATGTAGCCATATATGGAAGAAAAATAAATATAAATAATATAAATATGTATCTGCATAGACTTGATACAAGATTAATGTAATGTAAGAAAAATGTAATATTGCACTAGATATTGCATGAGATGAAACATAGAATCACACACCAGTGCAACAGTGCAGAGCAGTAAGCACGTTAAACACAGTGCTGCATTAGACAAAATTAGAGTTGAACAGTCTTGGTTAGAGTTGTTGTCTTGGTAAATGTAAAGTTGTCAAGACATTGCTGCATCCAGTGTGTAAAAAAAAAATGCTACCGCACGTCTTTCATCCCAACAGCTGTCAATTCAATTCCAGCATCATGTAATGCAGCACTGTGTTGATGCTGTTGTTTTTCCCCTAATTCTACATCATAAACCTACAGTTATTTTTTTTTATTTTTTATTTTTTTTGCACTTCTGTTATCTATGCTAATATATGCTGACTTTATCCATTACATCTGGTGCAATACCATTACATCATGTGCAATTATTTGTTATATATTTTTTTCAACTGTGCACTTTTTTTCAACGTATTGTAAATATACATACACTCGTGCAATTCAATGTTTTTTTAATGCAACAGTATTTCTCAAGTACTATCTCAACATATGATATTGGTAGTTTCTCTCATAAGAATATTGGCAATAGTATTTTTATTAATTTTATTTATCTATTTTACATAATGTTCATACACATAGTGACCTCTTTATTCTGTCCTTTATGCTATTTATCTTGACCCTTCTGTGCCACTGTTTTTGCTGTTTTTTTTTCTTTTTTAATACTTGCTGGCTGAAACAACTTAATTTCCCAGGTGTGGATGATAAGGCCTTATCTTATCTTACCTTATCTCATCTTAACTAATTTAATGTCAAGTTGTTATAATGAAGACATCTCCAACAATGTCAACTTAGAAATTCTGTAATTGATCAGATGACACTTAATGACAACAGTCATAAACATAAAGGCTTCATGTTTATGATAAATGTCATGTCATGGTTCTTGACAGTGTCTTAAGCACACCCCTTCAAATAAAGAGTTACCAATAAACGTTTAGGCTACCTACTAATGTGATTTAGTAGCAACAAAGTGTCTGTGTAGGAGTGGAAAAATTCATCCAGTGATTCTACTGTACATTACAAGGTTCCTCTAATAACCATTCATTTTGGGAAATAGTACTGTTTTCTGTCCGAGAATGAGATGAGATAATAGGGTAACAATTTTGATATAGACCACATCTGTAGTCCCTTATGAGGGCATTCATCATTAATTTTAATATATTCATAATATTATATGACCATACTCATAAACACACATAATTCTTTCTGAGCATTATATCAGCAGCCATGAAAAATTATAGATGTGACTTATAATGAATTATAGCTTCAAGTGTCTTGTGGATGCTCTTGAGTTACAGTTATGAACAAGAGCTTGACTGTTTGGGTTTATAATACATTATGACTACCTAAACACATCTCAGCAATCAGCTGTAGTAAGGTCTAATAATGTGCTACAATAGTCCTTGTAGTATTACAAGTTATCCTTGTTTGTGATAAGTAAAGCGAAGTACATATTGATGCATCTTTAGTAAAGCATGCCTCATCAGAATGTTTAATTGTTGGTGGTAAGTTAAGTATAATGCATTTTCATGCACATGACTCCCAGTCCCCCCAAATTTTTTTTAATGTTATGTTGTGAATTCTTCACATTCAAAGACATTTGTGTTAAGGGAACTTTTTTTTTTTTTTTTTTTTTTTTTTTTTGTTAAATTAAGGGCTTCTTTTGGTAAATTCAGACCAATTTAGTAATGCTTTGGTCTATGATTGGTACTTGTGTTATTACAGTATATCACTTAAATTACTATTAATATAATTACACTAAAACCTTTCATTTTCCAGTGTACCATAACTTTACATTGTGCTTGGTATGAAAACCTTAAATGATATAAAAACGTCAAAAACTAGTTTGCATGTATATTAAACATTTGATCCATACTGATCTAAGTTTTGTACATTGGAGACTAAAGCAACATATGAAAGTCTCACCATGCTTGGGCCTTATTGTCACTGAAAAAAATCTAAGTTAGGATAGGATCCTCCAAGTATCTTAAATCAATTTCTAAAAAGAAAGAAAAAAGATATCTGCTCTCAGAGAGGAGCTGGCTCACATCACTCATTTAAAGTAGCTGGCTCATTAAGCCAATTCATTCATGAATGACACATCATTAGTGTTAGATAAGATAAGATAAGATAAGATAAGATAAGATATATACAGTATAATGATCATGTAGCACACTTAACTAAAACTGCGGACAGTTGTATCATTGTATCATTGGCTTTCTTGTGAACTACTTAAAGCTCTGTGTGTATTGTCTTCAGAGCAGCTGCAAATGAGTAGTTAACACCCTATCAAACAATGACAGCAGTGTGTTGGTACCTTGTGCTGAGATGGCCATCCCCAGGCCATGCTCTGGGTGTCTGCTGATGTGACATAGTTTGGGTCTGGACCAGTGGGCACCTTTGGAGGCCTTGGCCAGCGTCTGCATGTCCACACCAATAGACATTGCCTGGAGAAGAGAGACACCAGCAGGATTCGACTCATGGAAGAATGAATCAGAGGAACAGCATTCTGCAGAATAGCTCACAGAAGTCAGATTTAGGTATTTGACTTGTCAATCAATTTAATGAAAGTTACAACAAACAACAATAATTTCCTTGTGAAATCAGAAAAGGGCTCTAAAATTGCTGGACACTGGAAAGGTTGTTTACTAGCAGTGAAAATGCTGTCAACATTGCAATGTTCAATATCCAACCTGAGGAAACACCTACAGATAAGTCACATAAAATTAAGTATGTTCACTCTACCATGTTATTTATGTGTGTTCAAGATGTAATTTAGACCAATATTTGTTTGATGCCTGTCCAGTAGGTAACATATTTATGTTTAATTGCCATTCATGACAAATTAATTGATAGGTAGCTAATAGATGCCTTTTACACCCCAATTTATGAACCCTTTGATAGAAAATCTGAACTAACTTAAGTCCTCCTTTAGCCTATGTGAGATTTAACAACACTCTTTAACTTAGTTCAGATTCAGTTAGCACTGATGTGAAGTTTACACTGCCTGGTTTAAATTTATGTTTTTAGGACTTTTCAGCTTTATTTCCCAGCTTAAAATATTTGTTAGAAACATAATCAAAAAGTAATCAAATGGAATAAGTTACCTTACTTTGATGAAATAATTAAAATAGTCAAATTACTTATTACATTTTAACAGGGTAAATAGTAATCCAAAACCATTACATTTCAAAAATTTCCCAACACTGAGTGTCATGTGGCATACGAACACACTGGTGTTCCACTGTCACATACCCCACCATTAATGTCTGATGATTCTTACTGACATACTGTATGCCTCTGGTGTGTGTCATATAAAAACAGTATGCCACTCTGTCTTCCACTGATTGCTGACATTTTCTTTTACCAGCAGGTAGCCTACTATGTCAAAACAATTGCGCATGCTATAACGTTATACAGTACCTAAATATAACCAACACTCAAAATTATAGCTACATATTAGTTCACAAAAAGCACCACTAAGCAAATGGTAAGTAGTGCAAAAACATAAAATAAACAATAAACAATGTATGCAAAACATTATTTGGCAATAAACAATATATTACAATGAAACCTAGTGTGCAGGTATGATAGAGGTTGATAGAAACAGATAGCGACATATTGTGTGTCCAGCCTGTTGAACAACATTTTACTTCTAATGCTATCTAAATAACAATGGGCATTCATTCAGAATGTATTTTCAATGTAAGAAGTTCTCTTTGTCAGTGTAACAGCAAGGTTATGATGTTAAGCATAATATTACCACAGCTGCCACATATGTCAATCAATATTTGCGAGGAGAACAGCAGCAAATTACCAATAATGAGCATGTCTACACAGACAGCATTTCAGTCATTCCATCTCGCGTCACATCTGATGAAAGCGGTATACCTCTACTCAATAATCCACAGGCTGTTACAATGGCTCATTCAAGTGAATGCAACCTGATGCAAATCTTTATGATTTGAATCTTTTTCTTTACATTTTATGCATGTAACTGCAGTGGTTGTGTGTTGGGCATGGGTGACCTGCACTCAGTACTGTGCCTGAACGCATCCTGTGATGGAGCTCTGAAGCTCCTGCTGCTTTACTAATGTGCTGCTCACACTACACCTCCTCTGTGGACAGCATGCTAGAATCAACATTATGTTACTAGAACAAGACAGGCACATCAACAGCAACAGCCGATGATCATGGCTGCATTCATTGACATATTCCAGTGTCAGTGCCCTGAAAATCTAACTGAGCCAACATTAAGGATATTGGTTTCACCTGTGCCTGTCTTGTTATGACAAACATCCTATTTACAATGAAAGTGATAGGAAAGATTGTAATGTCAAATGAATCCTAACACAGTACCTGTTCATACTCTTCTCTCCTCATCACCAGCACAAACAGGTATAAGCCGCATGACCGGATTTTTCTCACCACCTGTCAAGTAATTACAGAGAGACACAAATGATTCAGTAATTAAGTTCTATTTCATTTTGATCACTTCTTGCCCTATTCTTTTAATATGTAGGTCCACCCCAAACTACAAAAACAATCTGTCCTTTACTTTTATCTCTCATCGGTCATAAGGATTAAGCCTAGAATAACATAAAGAGAGAAGGGTACATTCAAACCAAAACCATTAGATCAGTCCAGTCTGTTTATATTTACATGAATCCCTCTCCTCTTCCTGCAAGTGCTATCAAAGTGCCAACCCATGTCTAAATTGAGTATTTCCAGTAGGTGGGAACACTTCTGACACAGTCAATCTCCTATTGTGTACTGTATGTGTGAAAGGGCAAGGACTGACAATGTCAGGCGTTTATATGAGAAAAAGGCTCAGAAGGAATTATGTTGCCTATTTTTAGCTCTGCAGCTGCCTGGCTCTTCTATTTCATCCTCCCTGTCTTGTGTGTTGCTCTGTTCTGCTCTGTTAATATATTTAGTTATATTTTTAACAATTACTAGTATTCTATGTTTATGTGAGGATCCGCTAGATCTGTTTGTTCCTAGTGTTCTCTGTTTCCCTTTTCCCTGGTGTTATGTGTCCGTCTGTCTGTTCCCCTGTCTGTCTCAGCTGGGTGTTTCCCTGCAGGCAGCTGACTCCGCCTCTCAGGCAGCGCACCTGGACCACTGATTAGAGCTCAGGTATTTAAGGGAGAGGCTGAGCGAGAGTGGTCGCTGGATTATCCTGATCTCTCCCGTGAGTTATCCAGAACCGAACCCAGTGAGTACCACTCTTGCCTGGTTGCTATCTCCATTTTTTGCTGGTGGTTTTTTCCCTTGCCTCACCTGTGCTTTGTCTGTTCACAGTGCCTACCAGCCACGTTCAGCCTTTACCCAGCCTCAGCCTCCCACGTGGAGAAATTGTTTGTTCCACTCATCAAGTGGGCCTTTTGTTTCTCCCTCCACTCCTTATGAGTGCACCTTTTGTTTTTTCTCTCCACTCCTTGTGAGTGTGTTTTTTGTTATCTTTATTGTTATTAAATTTGGTTTGTTTTTCCTGCTCTTGTCTCCAGGGAGGTATTCCAGGTAGGAGGTTCAACAAACTCTGAGTCTATCGCTGAACTCTGAGTTGACTTACTCTGAGATGGGAAACTCTGAGTATCCGGTTCCAGAACAGCTGATCTGAGTTAGTTCAATCAACTCTGAGTGTGTTCACCTTGAGTTGCACGCGTGCAAAACCACTATAAAAAAGCCATCATCAATGGAGCCCCAATTCCACGAGTTACCATGACAACTGACAAAAAAAAGATCAAGTTATTTTACCCCCGATGGAGCTGGAGGTCTTATTGCAGGCCTATGGGGAGTATGAGCACATATTTCGGCGTAAATGTATCACCGCTGCAGCAGCAAAGGAGAGAGAAACGGCATAGGAGGAAAATGCTACCCGAGTCACACGTAAGTTTGAATGTACTATTCCATTGACTTAACATTTAACCGTACTTAAAATCTTAGCATACAGTTATGAATATTGATAGGAATAAAATCTGATTTTCATTTAGGTGCAATCCAACAGGTAAGGCATATTTTGCTAGGCTATGATTGTACCTCACTTTGATTTTAATTTGATTTTTTTCAATTGACTTAGGCTATTAAACAAAGTAAATATTAATGAAGTGGCTAAAACCCTAACAAAATGTTGTTTTAACATGTCATCTCACTCAAGACCCCACTGAGTAGATTAACACTTGATACAATGTTTACACATTTTTATTTTATACATATTGAAGTCATTTAAAATGTGATGATGTGTACACGAACACTCAATAAAATACTAATTTAAAAGAGAATTACATTTGAGTTCTGCTCAGCCAACAGAAAGAAGGCAGAGGCCCGAAAAACAGGTGGAGGTGGAGGACCACCTGACAGAGGTTGAGGAGCTGGCCCTCAGCCAAAACGGTGACTGATGGTGGCTGAAGGCATCCCCGGGGGAAGCTCATCTGAGCCTGTCACCCCCAAGGACACAAGTGCCTACATCAGATGCAAATATACACTTGTGTCTTTTTAAAAAATAAAACTTATATATAAAACTATATATATAATATAAGCTAAACTTGTACTTCGATACAAAGAGTCGAAATACAAGTATAGCAAGGCGGTGAAAGAGGCTAAATGGCTGTACTCTGAGGAGCTCCAACACCAGTTCTCAGCTAACGACTCTGCGTCTGTCTGGAAAGGGCTCAGGCAGATCACTAACTATAAGCCTAAAGCCCCCCACTCCATCAACGATCAACGCCTAGCCAACGACCCGAACCAGTTCTACTGTCGCTTTGAAAGACAAAGGGACAGTCCAGCAACCATCCCCCACGACACCTCTGAACAGCTCCAGCTCCAGTCACCTCCACCAATGCCCACCTTAAACGTTTCCTGTCTGACAGGAAACAGTGCGTGAAGCTGGGGAAACATGTCTCCGATGCAAAGACCATCAGCACCGGATCCCCCCAGGGCTGCTTTCTTTCTCCTCTGCTCTTCTCCCTGTACACAAACAGCTGCACCTCCAGTCACCAGTCTTTCAAGTTCCTGAAGTTTGCGGATGACAGCACCCTCATCGGACTCATCTCTGATGGTGACGAGTCCGCACAGGTGGGAGGTTGACCATCTGGTGACCTGGTGCAATCAGAACAACCCGGAGCTCAACGCTCTAAAGACAGTGGAGATGGTTGTGGACAACAGGAAGAACTCAGCCTCACCTGCCCCCATCACCCTCTGTGACTCCACTATTGACACTGTGGAGTCTTTCCGCTTCCTGGGAACTATCATCTCCCAGGACCTCAAGTGGGAGCCGAACATCAGCTCCCTCATCAGGAAAGCACAGCAGAGGATGTACTTCCTATGGCAGCTGAAGAAATTCAGCCTGCCAAAGACAATGATGGTGCACTTCTACACAGCCATTATTGAGTCCATCCTCACCTCCTCCATCACTGTCTGGTACGCTGCTGCCACCACCAAGGACAAGGGCAGACTGCAGCGTGTCATTCGGTCTGCAGAGAAGGTGATTGGCTGCAATCTCCCATCTCTTCAGGACCTGTACGCCTCCAGGACCCTGAGGCATGCAGAAAAGATTGTGGCTGATCCCTCTCACTCCGGACACAAACTGTTTAAGTCACTCCCCTCTGGCAGGAGGCTGCGGTCCATCAGGACCAAAACCTCATGCCACAAGAACAGTTTTTTCCCGTCTGCTGTCAGCCTTACCAACAAGGCCCGGAACCCCCCCCGACACTCTTCACATTCCACCTCGGACTCATTCTGTCACATTAACGCTCAACTTGGTCTTCTTTCTGAAAAACAGACTGTGTTTCCGGAAAATAGCAAACAACAAAAAAGACTTGTGTATATATATTTTAATTGTTATATTTTATGCTCTTATTTTAGTAGATGTGTCATGCACCAATTTCACCAGAAAAAATTCCTTGTATGTGTAAAAGTGTACTTGGCAATAAAGCTTTTTCTGATTGATTCTGGTAAAATAGGGTTAGGATGAAATATGTTAATGGTT
Organism: Chaetodon auriga; assembly: GCF_051107435.1. Classification (NCBI taxonomy): domain Eukaryota; kingdom Metazoa; phylum Chordata; class Actinopteri; order Chaetodontiformes; family Chaetodontidae; genus Chaetodon; species Chaetodon auriga. The sequence goes on along the minus strand of NC_135080.1, from coordinate 28,332,680 downwards.
GGAACTATATTACAAATCCTAACTAATCCTCATAAATTATACCATTTGATGAAAAGCGGTAGCGTTTGAACAGATATTCCTCTGGAAATGACAGGAAATCTTATCTGGGTTGGAAGATTCTCTCGCGACGTAAAACATTTTGAATCATTTGGTCTTCGATATCAATCGGATTGGGAGTGAATAGGCAATCGATGTCTAACAGCTTTCTTCATGTGGGAGGAGACAGGTAGAAACTCAGGGTTTCTTAAAGTAAACCTGCCAGCGAGCAGGTTGTGTTCACAGAGTCTGTTATGATGGTGACTGACTCAGAGTTTCAGTTACCTCTCTTTCTGGAATGGAAAACTCAGAGTTTCCCTGATCTCAGGCTTAACTTACTCTGAGTTTTCACATAACCAACTTTCTGGAATACCCCCCTTGATCTGTACATTGAGTCCAGTAACTGCTAAATTTGGGGCCTAGTCTAACAGTTTATATACTTAGTTATATACTGAGTTATATTTTAAGAAGTGCTGTTATTCTATGTTTATATACGTAGTTATATTTTTTAAGAGCATTCTTTTATTTTCATTCTCATCCTTATGCTTCTTTATTGTATGTTTTATGTTTATGTGTATGCTTAACCTGGTGCTGCAACATAAGAATTTCCCAAATTTGGATCAATAAAGTAAAGTGGAAGACTAAGTCTAAGTTCTTTCACCTGTTTATCGATGATAGACTTGCTGCCCATGTGTGAGGTTGCCAGACCCTCCTATTCATCAGAGCATCTATGGTAAAACATAGTCCTTAAAATGCACCCTGTTTGTGCTCACGGCTGGTGATCTTTGCAGTGGTTTGCAGCACCAAAGCACTCACACTCAATGCAAGATGCTGCTGTGTTAGGTGGCCGCCTGTTGCAGTAGCTAGGTCATTTTTGTTTGTTTTTTGTTCGTTCAGTATGTTTTTTTCTGTTCTTTTTAATTCTATCTCTTAACTGTGCTTTTGGTAACTGTACTGCAATATTTGCAGTTGTTTGCAGTGCAGTTTTACAACTTTTTTGTTTTTTTGCACTCTTTGTAACAGAGGGCTGTACAGAGAGGAGTGGGAGCATTGTCTACACACATGTGTTGTGTGCATTGTGTAAACCCACGCTGTCGCCTGCAGACTGTCCACTCCGGTGATCATCATGGGGAATGTGAGGTCCTTGGCAAATAAGACAACAAGCTTGTTGCACTGGTCAGGACACAGTAAGGGAGGAGGGATTGTGCTGTTTGTAAATGAGAAGTTATGTAATCCCGGACATGTAACCGTTAAGGAAAGTTTCTATAGCCCGGACATTGAGCTGCTAGCTGTGGAGATGCATCTTTATTTTTTGCCTCGGGAGTTCATGTCCACCATCATGATCACTATTTACATCGCTTTGAAGGCTGACAGGGAAGCAGTGCGTGATGTCATCCACTCCACCGTAGCGGAGCTACAAATGCAGCAACCAAACGCTTCTCTAGTCATTACTGGGGACTTTAATCACAATACTTTGGACAAAACTCTACCAGCATTCCACCAATTTATTAACTGCCCCACCAGAGGCAACACCACACTGGACCTACTATATGCTAATACAAAGGATGCATACAGTGTCACAGCCCTTCCCCCCCTCGACAGAGCTGATCACAGCTTGGTGTTTAACACCTCAGTATGTCCCTCTTGTCCAGAGGCAGCCTCCCTCAACTCCCCCTGGTGATCTCTCCCTTGGACTCAACTCCCACATCCCCCACCATCCCCCACAGCACCCCCTCCACTGGCACAATCCCCTGCCTGACTGCATGCCAGGTAAGAAGACAGCTGTAGTTGCTGCACCTGGGCAAGGCTGCTGGCCCTGATGGCATTAGTTTCAGAGTCCTGAGGACTTGTGCCAGCCAGCTGATCCTGAGACACCTCTTCAACCTAAGCCTGAGTCTGCAGAGAATCCCGGTGCTGTGGTAGACGTCCTGTATGGTTCCTGTTCCGAAGAAGAAGACTCTATCTGGCCCTTACATCACTCATGATAAAGGTGCTGGAGAGGCTGGTCCTGGCCCACCTCCAGCAGCAGGTGAACTCATCACTGGACCCTCTACAGTTTGCCTACCAACCCCATTTGGGTGTGGACGATGCCATCATACACCTGCTGCAGCGTGCTCACTCCCACCCGGATTGCAGCAGCAGCACTGTGAAGATCACTGTCTTTGATTTCTCCTGTGCATTTAATACCATTCAGCCACTGCTCCTGGGTGAGAAGCTGCATGTGATGGGAGTCAACGTGCCCACAATCTCCTGGATTACTGACTACCTGACAAATAGACCACAGTTTGTTCGACTGGGCAATGTTCTGTCTGAGACCATGGAAAGTAGCACCACAGTGGACTGTTTGTCTCCTTTTCTCTTCACTTTGTATGCCTCAGACTTCCAGCACAACTCCTCACTGTGCCCTACAGAAGGTCTCGGACGACTCAACAATGGTGGGGTGTATAAAGGATGGACGAGAGGAGGAATACAGAGCAATGGTGGATGATTTTGTGCAGTGGTCTGGTAGAAATCACCTGCTGTTTAACGTGGCTAAGACCAAGGAACTGGTGATTGATTTCAGAAGGAACAGGGCGACCACAAAACCACTGTGCATTCTTGGGGACAATGTCACAGTGGTGGAGGATTACAAATACCTGAACCTCGACAAAAGACTGAACTTGAAAACTAACATCAAAGCTGTTTACAAGAAGGGGATAAGCAGACTCTATTTCCTGAGGAGGCTCAGATCATTCAATGTGTGCAGCAAGATGTCAGAGATCTTCTACCAGTCTGTTGTTGCCAGTGCACTCTTCTTTGCTGCAGTATGCTGGGGGAGCAGTATCGGAGCCGGCGACACCAATAGACTGAAAAAACTGATCAGGAAGGCTGGCTCCATTATTGGCTGCAAGTTAGACACCGTTGAGGAGGTGGTGGAGAGGAGGACACTGAGGGCCTGATTTACTAAAACTTTGCATGCGTAAAAACGTGCGCAAAAGCGACTGCACGCACAAAGAGATGATGATGCTGATCTACCAACCGGGCGCACCCAGGATTGCGTCTGTCAATCCGGCAAAATAACACGCACTACTCGTTTTGCGCTTCTGCCTTCATGAATATGCAATATAGGCGTGCCAGCCAGAACGCGCAAAAATATTGGGCGGAGTAGATGCAAATAGAATCATTTTGCGCACGCAATGTGATTTACCAAACCTGAAACGAATTGCGCTGATTATTTTTGCGTCCATATTTAGCACGTTTGAACGTCATGTCTTAGGCTACCTGGCACAGCCGTGCGCACAGATAGCTGTGGTCATTGTTGCGAGGAGGCGGCGTAGGCAGGACAGGCAATGGAGAGAACGCATCTTTTCTGATCGTGTCACTCTTTTTGGAATGCTCGGTTATCCGGCGATGCCATTTTGGAGCTTCTCCGTGAAGTAGGAGCTGATTTGGATCCAGTCACAAGGAGGAGTCCCCACGGCATTAACCTTCTCATAGATTGCCCCCCATATTGCGTTCCTGCTTGTGATGGTCAAATTCCTTTGCTGTAACTCAGCAATGTGCTTGTTTGACTCCTGTACCAGCACCTCCAATTCCATGGGTTCGAATTTGCACGCGCAAAAACTCACGCAAAATCCTCATTTAAATAGGGAGGGCTCAACTACTTTTGCACCTGTAGTCAATTGCGCTGTTAATCTTAGTAAATCAGCCGCAAGCCCCAAACAGGCAGCGCGCGCAATCTATCCATGTGCGCACACAATTTAGCGCTCTTTATTTGGGATCTTAGTAAATCAGGCCCTGAGACTGTTATCCATCATGGATAACATTGAACGTCCTCTTGACCACCTCCTCCTGACAACATTCCTGGTCGTGTGCTTAAGGACTGTGCAGAGGAGCTCACAGATGTCCTCACAGACATCTTCAGCACCTCCCTGAGCCAAGCTGTTGTCCCCACCTGCTTCAAGAGTACCACCATCGTCCCTGTTCCAAAGAAGACTTCTCCATCCTGCTTCAACAACTACCGCCCTGTGGCCCTGACCCTCATCATCATGAAATATTTCGAGCAGTTATTCATGCACCACATCAAATCTGTCCTCCCTCCCTCCCAGGACCCCTACCAATTTGCATATCGGGCCAACCGGTTCACTGATGATGCAATCTCCACTCAGCTCTCACCCACCTGGACAATAAGGACTTATACGTGAGGATGCTGTTCTCAGACTTTAGTTCAACTTTCAACATAATCATCCCCCAGCACCTAATACAGAAAATGGACTGTCTAGGACTAAACACCTCACTCTGCAACTGGTTGTTGGACTTCCTGACCGGAAGACCACAGACAGTCCAGGTCAGCACAACACATCCAGCACCATCATGCTGAACACAGGGACCCCCTCTTCATCAAATTTGCGGACTATGCTACTGTGGTCATCAATAACAACAATGAGCCAAACTACAGGGACGAGGTGAGCCAACTGGCTGCATGGTGCAAAGACAACAATTTCTCTCTGTGGAGAAGACGAAGGAGATTGTTGTCCACTTCCGGAGAGCCTCCACCTAGCACTCCCCACTGACCATCAACGGTGCTGCTGTGGAGAGAGTGAGCAACACCAAGTTCCTGGGTGTGCACCTCACTGTGGACCTCTCCTGGAGCAGCAACACCTCTTCACTGGCCAGGAAAGCTCAGCAGTGCCTCTACTTCCTCCGCAGACTGAAAAGGAGAAGCTCTCCCAGCTGAGCGTGCCTGACTCCACTTGCAGGTGGATTACAGACTTCCTGTCTGACAGGAAACAGTGCGTGAAGCTGGGGAAACATGTCTCCGATGCAAAGACCATCAGCACCGGATCCCCCCAGGGCTGCTTTCTTTCTCCTCTGCTCTTCTCCCTGTACACAAACAGCTGCACCTCCAGTCACCAGTCTTTCAAGTTCCTGAAGTTTGCGGACGACAGCACCCTCATCGGACTCATCTCTGATGGTGACGAGTCCGCACAGGTGGGTGGTTGACCATCTGGTGACCTGGTGCAACCAGAACAACCTGGAGCTCAACGCTCTAAAGACAGTGGAGATGGTTGTGGACAACAGGAAGAACTCAGCCTCACCTGCCCCCATCACCCTCTGGTACACTGCCGCCACCGCCAAGGACAAGGGCAGACTGCTGCGTGTCATTCGGTCTGCAGAGAAGGTGATTGGCTGCAATCTCCCATCTCTCCAGGACCTGTACACCTCCAGGACCCTGAGGCGTGCAGAAAAGACTGTGGCTGATCCCTCCCACCTCGGACACAAACTCTTTGAGACACTCCCCTCTGGCAGGAGGCTGCGGTCCATCAGGACCAAAACCTCACGCCACAAGAACAGTTTTTTCTCGTCTGCTGTCAGCCTTATCAACAAGGCCCGGAACCCCCCCGACACTCTTCACACTCCACCTCTGCCTCATCTTGTCACATTGACATAGACACAACTCTATGCATTACATTAACGCTCAGCTTGGACTTCTCTCTGAAAAAACAGACTGTGTTTCTGGAAAAAAAACAACCAAACAAACAAAAACAGACTTGTGTATATATATTTATATTGTTATATTTTGTACTCTTATTTTTAGTCGATATGTCATACACCAACTTCACCACAACAAATTCCTCGTGTGTGTAAAATCATACTTGGCAATAAAGCTTTTTCTGATTCTGATTCTGATTCGGATTCTGAAAAGAGCCAGAGCACCAGTCCCCATCATGCACACCTTCTACTGTGGAACCACCATAAGCATCCTGACCAGCTGCATCACTGTGTGGTACGACGGTTGCACTGTATCCTGCCGGAAGACCCTGCAGCACATAGTAAGAGCAGCTGAGAGGATCATCGGGGCCCCCCTCCCCTCCCTCCAGGACATTTACAGCACACGCCTGGCCCGCAAAGCACTCAGCATTGTGGATGACTCCACCCATCCCTCCCACTGCCTCTTCAGCCTCCTGCCCTCTGGGAGGAGAGTGAGGAGCTGACGGGCCAGAACCAGCAGATTGAGAGACAGCTTCATTCACCAGGCCATCAGGATGCTGAACTCCCTCCCAGCTCTTCTCCCCCTTCCTTCTCTGCCCGCTGCCCCCGCAAACTCTGGACACTGTTAATGTCCTGTACATATAGCAGCATTGACAATAAAGTGGACTTGACTTGACTTGACTTCTCCAATAGACTGCTGCAGCTCCGCTGTCACAAGCATCGCTTCAGGAAATCATTCCTGCCACGAGCCATCACGCTGTACAACAATAATTTAAACAGTTAATCTCTCCCAACCTTACGAATCTCAATATTTCAATGTTATATATTATTTGCACAACTGCGATATTGCACATACTGTTTATTGTTTATTTATCATCTGCAACTTGCACATATTTTTTCTGGTATATAGTTTGTAGCTCTGGCGTGCTCTCTCTCTTAAGAAATGCTGTTAATACTTCTTCATATGCTTAGTTATATTGTATTTTTTATTATATTATTATAATATTACATAATATGTGTTATATATTATAATACCTATTATATAACTATGTATTTAGTTATACTTTGTTATATTTTTAACAATTGCTATTATTCTATGTTTATATGCTTAGTTATATTTTTTTGAGAACATTCTTTTTCTCTTAGTTTTTATTCTCATCCTTACTCTATTGTATATATTTTATGTTTATGTGTATGTTTAAACTGGTGCTGCAACAAAAGCATTTCCCAAATTGGGATCAATAAAGTAAAAGTCTAAGTCTCAGTCTACAGAAGGAGGAGAGGGAGAAGGGCCGGAGAACAGGTGAAACTGAGATGGAATGAGAAAATGGCACTGATTATTTCCGGTGAGCCTTGGTTTAATATATGTCCATTTCCTTTGAGGAATGACTTCCCCTTGTACATGGTTGGTAATGTCGGATTCTCTTTTCTCCAGCTTGTATTTCTGCACACTGCTGGTGAGCCAATGACACTCTCCACAGTGAGTGGAATATACATGTGAGATGTAGAGAGTCCCTGTGATCTGCACGCATGCTGGGATTTCCCTGCTGAAAGCCAGGACTCTACACATGGGTGTAGCAGCCGCGGGGTACATGGGGGACATGTCCCCTGCACTTCCCGTATCTGTGCCCTCCGCCCCCCGCACTTTTTACAGCCATTACAACCACTTCATTTTTAACATGTTGAAATGCGTTTTTCCGAGCCGCCTTTAAACGCATCATGAGTAGACTGAGCTAAAAGGCAGCAAACAAACACCGCTGCCATGTGTCATCAGAGACAGAGGTTGTGCTTCATTCAAACATGTTCAGCAGACCAACCAATGCTGTAACCAATGCTGTTACATGTAGATAATGTTTAGCTAAAACAAAGACATTCTATGTTGTATATTATTGTCTAGGCTAAAAGACGACATGTCAATTTAGTTAGCTAAGCTAGCTAGTTATAAACCCACTCCTCCTTGATTTCTGCACAGAACATGTGCTCACTATTGTTTTGCACATATTTTTTAATCTTTATACAATAGAAAGAGCAGTGTGAGGGAGGAAAAAAGTGGGCCAGAGGCCAGCAGCAGGGGTGGACATGGAGGGTCTTCACAGCAGATGAGGAGAAATTATAACTTAAGTTGTTATAATGTCTGTAATGTTAAAACTGGCTGAGAGAAATATCGATACCAAAAAAAGGATTTTGACGTTAAATTCTACTACTACTGTATTCCTAATTCTATTTCAAAATGTCACTTTCCACATATTTTTTAATCTTTATTGCCGCAATAGAAAGAGCAGGGTAAGAGAGGAGACAGTGGACCGGAGGCCAATAGGGATGATTATGCAGGGTCACAGAAAACAGATGAACAGAAGAAAAGAATAACACTCGCTGAGAAAAAATATCAATAGCATAAAACTGACTTTGTGATTAATTTCCTCGCCACTACTATTCTTAATTCTATTTATACATTTTGTTTTGCACGTTTATTATCTATATTATTGCAGGAGAAATTGTAGGAGAAATTATATCTGGCTAAGGAAATGTATATAGGATAAAAATGACTCTAAGATTAGCATTTCCACTGCTATTCAGAACTAGTTTCATTTATACTAAATGTTTTTTTTTCTGTGTTGCAATAAGCAGCACAGGGAGAAGGTCATGTGTCAGGGGAGAGACCAGGCTGCAGCACTGACAGGCAGGGAGAAGTTTCAGACAGAGATACAGCAGAGGATGGATCTTCTGTGGCCAATTTAAAACCACATCAGCCAGATCCTAAGACCACTGTGTCTCAGAGATTGTCAGACAAAACTCTATGATTTCAGAGACAATGGTATCAGGACTTCCCTTGGCTTCATTTCATCCCAGGTGTTGAAGGAGCATTGTGCTTTTACTATCGCAAAGCATTTGAAAAGAAAACATCACAGCTTGCAAAAAACACAGAGAATACATTCATTTCCACTGGTTTTAAAAACTGGAAGGAGGGCTGCGAAAGGTTTGCATTACAGGCTCGATCAGAATGTCACAAAATAGCCTTAACAACGCAAATCTATGAGACTAGATCAGTGGATGTGCAACTGTCTAATGTACAGGCATCACAGCAAGAGGAGGCACAAACCTGTCTGTTAAAAATAGTCTGTGCTGTGCAGTTCTTGGTAAGGCAGGGTCTAGCTCTAAGAGGGCATAATGACAGTGAAGAAAATTTTGCACAGCTATTGAAATACAAATCTGAGGATGAGTTCCTGAATGGACTGTACATGTCCCCAAGTTGAAAACGAGATCCTGAATTTATTGAGCCACTCAATAATTCGTGAAATTGGAGATAACATCAGGTCACTTCCGCAACTGCAGTTTTCTGTGATTATGGATGGAATACAAGATGTGTCAGGAAAGGAGCAGGAGGCAGTATGTGTGAGATATGTTGATCATGATCTGATAGTTCATGAGGAATTTGTTGCCATGTATGAAGTGTCTGTGACCACAGGAGAAAACCTTGCAAAGGTTACTATGGATGTACTGCCCTGTCTGAATTTGTCAATCACTGGGTTGAGAGGGCAAGCCTATGAAGGTGCGGCAAACATGGCAGGGATATATTCAGGAGCACAGGCCATTATCAAGAAGCATCAACCTCTGGCTCCTTATGTACATTGCGGGGCCCATTGTGTGAACCTAATCACACAACATGCCTGCACAGTCTCTTCTGTTGTTTGTGACTCTTTGCAGTGAGCTCAAATTGGGAATTGGGAATTCTGTTTGGCCAGTCAATGAAAACGAAGTCCTTTTTCCAGGATATTGCAAAAGCAGAGAGTGGGCCTGCCCAGTCTATCAGGCCCTTGTGTCCCATGAGGTCGACTGTACGTACAGGTGCCATTCGTTCACTACTTAACCAGTATCAGCCTGCATTACTTGCTTTAGAGGAAATGGCATCTGGTAAGTCAGATTCAGCCAGCAGGGCAAATGGTTTGCTTGAAAGATTACAAAAGGGCAATGTAGTTCTTGGTCTTCTGCTTGCCTTGGAGGTTACAGAGGAATTGGAGTGCCTCAATAAGTCTCTTCAGAGTTGTTCACAGACAGTTGATGGTATGCTTGCTGCGGTCATTTGCATCAAAGAGAGCATAGCTGAAAAAAGAACACCTGAGAGATTTCAAAGTATCTACAACAAAGCATCACAAATATGTGGAAAAAACTCAACCTGTCTCCAATTGAAATGCATTGGGTCCGAAACCCCCCCAAATGCCTGGCTGGCAAGGCTGTTGCCCATGTACCTCCTTCCTCAGTTGACTACTTCAGAACAGAATTTTTCAAGGTTCTGGACACTGTGAGTTTTAAATTCACAGAACGTCTTGAAAATGAAGGGCTGCTGATGATCAGGAAACTTGAAAAAGTACTCTTGACAGTAGTGACAGATGATGATGTTTTGCTGCAATACTCAGAAGTGTACAGACCTTCTCTTCAAGTGCAATTAGCATTGTTCAAGTTCAAGTATGACTTTCAGTCAAGCAGTGAGGCTGCTACCATTCTGCAAGGAATGTTGCCAGAGGTCAGGGGTCTCTTTGAACAAGTAGAAATACTTGTGCGGTTGCTTCTAACTATGCCTGCCTCCTCTGCTGAGGCTGAAAGAAGCTTCAGTGGTCTTCGGAGGTTAAAAACTTGGCTCCGAAGCACAATGACACATTCTCGGCTCAACAGTGTTGCTGTGTGTCATATCCACAAAAATAAATTGGACAAACTAAATAGGAGACAAATTGCTCAGCAACTCATTGCGGCTAATGAGAGGCGCAGAATCACGTTTTGGTGCTTCACTTAGGTGAGAGGCACAGCTACATATACTGTATATACATGTTGCAGGAGGCTTCCTTATTCCTACATGATAGAGGATATATTGGCCTATCACAGATAAATATGTATATTTCATTCGTTTTTTCATTAATATAGGTCGAGCCCCCTCACAAATATTAACATCACAGTTACATAACTGTAGATGATCATCAACAAAGAGTCTTAGTTACTTTTTACTTAATACAACTGTTATTTTATTTTGATTATATTATTGTTTCTGCTTGGGTCTAAAAGAAATCTAGAACTGATGATATTATTTTGTAATATAGTTAATCAGGAGAGCCTGTAGCCTTTGATTCCCTTAGTTCAAAAGGGATATACTGACACGGATGTTTAAAGATGTAGTTTATATGTAATTAGGGCCACGAGGTGAAGCCTCGAGCCCTATTGTTATCCTGCGTGTTTTTTCTTTTTCCTCTTCCGTGTCAAATTTCGATTCGCTACTAGTCCTACAGCTTTGAGAGGACCCAGGCGAATTCTATATCAAAACGTGCGTCTTGATCGGTGTGCTATTACTTTTCTTGAGAAAATACCATTTTTTTCATGACGTAAGTCGTGAAAAACTGCGAAAAATTTCCCATAAGGAATGAATGGGAGGAGGTCAAAAAACTAACAAATCATTGGACTTTTTCTACTGCCTACTGCTCCGGCATACTTTCACCTAGAGACTCCATTTAAACTTTAAACTGTAGACACAAGTCTTGTGTATTATTCCATGTTTTGATAGGTCATATAGTTTTTGATCAATCACTGTTCAATGACCATGATCGTTTTTGGAGAAATTTTGAGATTATAATTGGTGTGTATTGCATGGAATGTTCGTGTTTATGCCTGGTTTATGCTTCTGTGTCGCGGCGACGCCGTACCTACGGCGTACACCCGACGCCGTCACTGAGCATTCATAGTTCTGCGTCGAGGGAATGCATTGCTCTGCAATTCACCACCAAGCCGCTAGGGGGGTGTGGCTGTGTCTTTGTATGGTTTCGGGGGGCTCTTGTCGGATTCCTTGGTTTTCTTCTGGTCAGAGGCAACAGTGGTGACAGAATTCGAATTAGCAGCCTCTAAGTGCATCCATGTCTGTCTCTGCTCCTCATTGACACCACTACAAAGATTTTCTGAGAGAAGCAGAACTGACCCCTGTTTTAAACTCACAAGTGTCTGCAAAATATTTTGTGTAGAAACACCAAAAGCACACCAAAGCGTTCAGGAAGTCTTTACAGCGATGATGGTCTGTGTTTTTTTCTGATAGGAGCTACTGTTCTCTCAGGATAAGCCCAAATGTGAGAGCAGTGCAGAGGCAGAAAATGGCTCTTTTTCTCTGCTTTTCTGTCTGCCCCTGTCTGTCTGCCTGGGGGGCCCCTATCGTCAATGGCAACCAGCTCAAGTTGCCGTGACAACCTCTGAGCCTCAGTACTTCTCTGAGCACTCCTCTCCCACACACCCAAACACACATATGAAGCTTCGTGTGATTACAGATACACACACACACAGACACACACAAATGCCAACACACGTAACCAGGGTTAAAATCCTCAAATGTGGCCCAGTAGACCTCTATAGCATTTACAAGGATCTCATGCAGTGTTGTCTGTGGTGTTTACTAACACAAATACAAACACACACAGCTGAGATGTGTGTGTTTGAGTGCAGCAATGTGAAGCACTGAACACTTAACTACCAATAGCTGAATACATATTCTGTGTGTTTTATTGTTATTAAGGATACAGTGCTTCGCGATGAACACTGGCAGGGCTTTGTGATGATGCACTGCAGTGCTATGGAGGTCAGTGTTCTGTCTTTAGTACTGGACACTGACCTCTATAGCACTAGCCACACACCCCAGCGTTTGCGCACTGTATAATTTCCCGACGGGGGGGAATTTTCTAGTTAATTAATTTTGCACTCTGTCATAGTTGATAGAAGAAATGATAAAATAGCTAAATCTTAATGTTGATATGTTTATTGTTGTGTCAGGAATGGTGTTTTACAGAACTTTTGGTGTTCAGTGTTCTCATTTGGCATTTAATTATCTGGCTACTCACCCTGTAGATGCCCCAGGGTCATTCTATGTCAACTCAATCAGAGTTTGGCAACTTTAGATTTTAGATTTTGACTTTGATAGTAAAAATTTTTAAATTTTTCAAAGAACTAAAGTCGGTTCCCTGGTGCTGTGCTGTTTGTGGTTATGTAGTTCTTTAGCTGCTAAGGAGAGGTGCAATTGAATGCAAGAGGATGATAAATCACTGAATCGACCTCTGAACAATTTGCCCCCCAATGGTGCTACTAAATGCTGGGTCCATGGCAAACAAGTTGTTTCTTCTTAATGATCTTGTCATGTTTAAGAAATTCAATTTTCTGTTTCTGACTGAAACCTAGCAGAAGAATACAGAACATGCCCTGCTAATAGAGCTGTGCCTGAATGATTGCACTTTCATCAGTTTGACCAGATCTGTAGTGTTCAGGAGCCACTTCGTATGTTGATTGGTGAGTGCCGGGTTGTTTTTTCTTCTGTGCTACAAATGATCACACATTTTTAACCGAATTAAGTGACTTTTTTTTTTTTTTTTTTTTTTACCTCAATCCTTAACCTGTATCATTGCCAGTAATTTTAACATTCAGGTTGATGATATTTCAGTTCTTGGCAAACGTTTTGTTTTTTCAACATCACAGTGTCTTTTAATCAACGTAAATTCAACGTGTCAGACCCTACGTACAATAGAGCGCATGCTCTGGATCTTGTTATTTTGTTGTTTGATTCTTTATTTTCTGACATTTTTTTAATTACATAACACAATTGTATTTTATTGAATTTGTCTTTTAATCTAGCTTTCTTTCCCTCAAACATATCATTAGCTTTCGCACCCTTACCGCTTTTAAGCCGTTCGCCTTTAACCGCCTGTAAGTCTGTTGTACACAGTTATCTTGACTCCTTTGTGCAATCTTTCGGATATTGCACAATGTCATCAGAGTCTTCTAACCTTTGTAACTTCTCTCCAGCTGGCACTCCCTGAGCAGACAACATTTAAGGCACTTTCAGTTAGAATTTAGTTCTCTGCACTATAAAGCCCATTGAATGTTCTCACTTTCTGTTTGTTAATTTACTGGAAATTCAGGTTTTTCTGTTTACATTCCAAAATTGGAAATTATAAAATGCCTAGATATGGTGCATGCACAATGTGAGGTTCAGTGTCAGATTCTGCAAAATATAGTTGCCTGTTTATGTGTTTCAAGTCTGTTCAGATCAGATTTGCCTATCACACACCCTACAATAACTTTTGGACATTGGACATAACTCAACTTCATCAGCAATCTCAGGCTCATTACAGAGATAGTCAAGACAGCTCTGCCAGATGGAAGTGCTTGAAGATGGCAGAAAGACTGAAAACAAAGCTGGGGGAGAGGAAGGCTAAGGGCTAAGCTCAAGCTAACTTCTCATCTGCTATCTCTACCCAGCATTTTTCACACCACTGTACGGTCAACAAGACTGCAACATCATGATTTTTACAGAGACATGGCTCAACAGCAGCAATTGAGCTAACAGGATGCTAAATCCTTGGGGGGACTATGAACATACAAAACTTGGTGCAGAGAAGCTGCTATAATTAAGAGTGCTAACTCTGCTCACTTAGAATATTTCACTGTGTAGACCTTTCTATCTGCTCAGAGAGTTTACACCTGCTGTTCTGAAAGAGGGGGTACACTCTGCACTACAACACTGGTTTGAATACACAGATCGGAGTATGTTTGCAGCCATGGATATTGATTTATGGCTAACATCAATAGTGTCGTCACCATCTAATGGACTATAGGACCAGCAGACTCAGGAACAGCCTTTTCCCCCTAGCTGTCACCTTACTGAGCTGTGCACCACAGTGATAGCTAGCATGGGACTTGGCAAGGATAGGCAAGTATTAGAATGGACACTGTGGAAACTCTAGGAAACAATAAACTAAGAAACACCTTCTCATGGAATGCAGTAGTTAAATGGAATTAAGACCAAGGTTATGCTGAATTATCTCACCTGGACACCATGAAGATTGTGAAAGCAGTCCTTAAATTTATCACTGTGACAGGATAATAGACATAAATACACCCACTCCAAACTGCAGGCTAATCCTGACCTGTGAGAGGCAGCAATGTGCTGTAAGGCATGTGGTCTGTTGGAAATCCAGGGTTTTTCAATGGATCCAGCTCATCCAACAACATTTGGTTAATAGAAGTTCAATATAACCAACAAATAAATTTTAATTTAATGTATTAATGAATTAGTGAATTCAGTGGTGACTATATGCATTCCATTTTTTTTTTAACCAGAAATTACTCTCTGGTTAGCAGGTAAGCATGCTATGCCTAAATATGCTCCCTGTGCTACCATAACTTAGCCACAGAGGCCTGGGCTATACAACCGTATTATTCAATTCAGATCTCAATACAGATCTACTATGCCAGCAGGATGGATTAAATAATAGAACAGGAGAAACGAGAATGTGTGTGGCCAGTGTCCAACCTACCTAATAACACTTTTCCAAGTTGTACTCTGTATTCTCTCATATCATCAAGAATATCATTATCATAGAAATACCCTGAAATTTGACGATTTTATTTTAGGGCTATATTACCCACACTCACTGGCCCCTGGACAGAAGATTGGCAGACTGGTTATTTATTAACTTCTGGACACTAACCCTGTTGAAGTCCATGTTTTCCACATATTCTTCGTTGACTTCCAGCACTCGGTCTCCGTCTCTGAGCCCACTGTGCTCTGCAGGACTCCACGGCTCCACATTTCTGATCTCAAAACCCCAACTCCGCTGGTCCTTCCGCAGGTAGAAGCCAAAACTCTGTCCCTCCAGACGCTTTAGCTGGCACAGTCTGGGGACTGGGCTCAGATCAGGCTCTGCATACATGGTTAAGTAAAAAATCATTAACAGTGTGGGGACACTGTGAAATTTGGAATGTTTGGAAAGATTGTATATGTAAAAGCATGGATATCAAACCTCACCAGGATCGTCAGTGATGACTAGAGCTGGATTATCAATCCCTTCCTTTGGATTGAAGGTAAAACTGGCATAAAGAAAAATTAAAAACAGACAGAGTCAGTATGACAGTGTTGCACAGCATGGAAACCTAGAAGAAAGTAGGCGAAGAAGTAGAAAATGTCTGTCTAAAGGACCAGACCAATGTTTTGGAAGTTGTATTTCATTCTAATGCCCTGGTCCTCAGTGCTGACCCTGTCAAAGTCTGCTGTGCTGCACGAGATAAATTTAGCATTCATTTTATAAACAGGCACCCAGAGGTCTACATTCATTTCATTATATCATCTTCCAGGTACCTGAGTAATGTCTCAAAGGTTTCTTGGTGATGAATATTACCCTTACAATATGCCTCCCACTGGAAATTTATTGTATTTGTATAGCACTTTCTACACTGACGACTACTCAAAGCACTTTTTACAACACGAGTCTGCATTCAGCCATTCGCAGACACATGCGTATGGCAGCTAAGCCACCTGCTCATTATGAGCGTTACCCATTCAAACACACTCACACCCTGATGCGGTTCAGTATATGATACTTTGCCTGAAACCACTGGTTGTAAGCTGCTGAAACAATGGTCATTGGTCATGTTGTCAAAAACAAACCAGTAAGCCCTGTGTCACTATGATTTTATGGAATGTAATTTAGTGCAATGTATGCATCAACTGTTAATTTGTCATAAACATAATCTTCCTGTAATCTTAACCGATACACAGTTGTACCAATGGAAACTCTTAACAGAACAGCGTGTGAATTATAGTATCAGAAACATTGTTCCTGGAAAGGCTGTTCCTCTTTAATTTTGTCAACGTCATGTTTCACTGTTGCAAGCAGCACAAACTAAACTCCAGCCATTGTGTTGCGGAGGAGACAGAAATCTCAGAGACAGATAACTCAAAACCCAAACAAATCAAACCAAAACAATATACATGGATTTAAGTTAAAAAAAAAAAAAGTTTTTTTTTTTTAATCATTTGTTTGAACAAAACCTACCACTACTAATTGTCTGAAATATTTTAGAAACTGGGTTTAATGTACAATATTTAAGATTTGTAAGGAATGGTCTGTAGCCCAGGTATAGTTCTTTCAAGAGCATCAGATTTCTGTACATTTGAGAGGTATTAGTGCAAAGACAATCGGTCTATAGCTGAACTTACCGTGAAAATTCCATTGCATCCTGGCAGCCTGTGGGAGTGACAGTAACACCATGAGATACTTTTCTATAGCCACAGATAGCTGTTCTCTTGCTATGCCATCATCACACGGACTCAGACACCTTGAGGTAAGCTCAAGTAGTGTTTAGTCCTTGGCCTTTATTCCAAATATATGATCAATTAATGAATGACAACAACAACAACAACAACAACATTAAGAAGAATGATGATGATAATGATGATGATACGACTACTACTACTACTACTACTGATACTACTACTACTACTACTACTACTACTACTACTACTAATAATAATAATAATACTAGAGACATGCTGACCAAAAATAAGGAACCAGCACTGCCTATGATTGGCTGCTGCCTCTGGCCTCTTATTTTATTCATAGGGCCAAGCTGAGCAGCTCAAAGTCACACTCATGGTAGTTCATTAAGATGTGCTCAGAGAATGAAAGTTACTAAATGACTCCGCAGGAAAGAAAACTTTGCATTTTGCTCAGGGCTCCATTAGAGATTAATTCAGAATACAAACATTGGAGATTTTCCTTTTGACACCAAAAATCACAAGAAAAAACACAAAACTAAGTAAATAGTAGTTGCCAAAGTCAATTGCAAATGCTTTCATCCTGACTTAAAACTTGACATTATGGTATAAAATGGGACCTCAGCTTATTCTTTAAATGTATTCATAAGTTACTCCATTTGAGTAGTGAGACTTAACAAGACAGCTTCACACAAGTACTCTTAAAAGGATTGTCACTTTGTTACTTTTTCTACAGAATGCATCTCCTCCCCCACCTCCCCCCACTGTCCTGCTGTGTCTTGAACAAAGTAATTTAAAGCTGGAGTTGGTAACATTGGAGAAACCAGCAAGAGTAACCACTGGGTTTTGACAACAGCAGCAATGCCTATTGCCCCCAGTTGAGAGTATTGAAAATTCTTTGGTAAGCCTATTCCCAAATCAGATACCCAGATACCCAGATACCCAGATTTTTGATTTTTTATTTTTTTTTTTATTTTTTTTTTTATGGTGTATATCTCAGTCCTGCCAAGCTGTATACCAACATTGGTCTTAATACAGTCAAAATCCAATGCTATTTTTGTTTTTCCAAAAAATTCTAAAGGTGGAAAATCCATCATGGTAGACTCTATCATCCAGGAGGATTTTTGTAGAACAAAGTATCCTGGGTTCAAGTCTTCTTGCATTCAACGGAAGTAAGCAGCTCAATGGGCCAAAATTAAAGCCACAAGTAGCAATGGCCAGCTTTAAGTCTTCACAAAGGTGGGCAAAATCATTTAAATTTTGTTTAAACAAGGAGTGAGACTAATCATGATTGTGTTATCATCACAAAGCCTGCAGCATTTCAATAGCTACACATTCAAATCTTGGGTCCACCCATCATTTGATTTGAACTAAACTTAGTGGAAATTTTGAAGAGGTTGCACAGAATTTTAAGTCACTTAAATTTACTGTGTGTTTGGTGTGGCTTTCTAAAACTGATATTTTGGGCTTTAATGAAAGTGCCACCATCTGTCCAATTGGGCTCATGTTTCTCAAGATGTACTTCCATCATAATTTCCAGCTTTGGGTAAATTTCATGCTTCTACCCCATTCCAGCTCACAGCAATTTGAGCGGTTCTGGCACAACAACAACAACAACAACAACAACAACAACAACAACAACTATAATAATACATCTCTCAGTCTTTTTTGAAGTCCCCTAGTCTGTATATAAATATTGCAAAAAAGCTTGTATTTAGTTAACAAAAACAAAAGTTTTCTCAGTTGTCCCCTAACAGCTGGTCACTGGGACAATGGGACAGGAGGGATGTCTGGTGCCTGAGTTTGAACCCCAAAATCATTAAATCTGCTACTGACCATGTACACACAAAGAGAAGCAACTCCAACCAGAAAGACCTCCAGCTGGCTGGGTCCAGTTTCAAACCCAGGAACTTGTTGCTGTGCTAACCACTGCAACTTAGCCTACAGACACTTCTAATTCTTTATCAATTGATTACTTTTCTGGATTGAAATGGGCTTCCAGAGACCAAACAGCTCTTATGTGAACATTTGCACTAGACCCTTCAACATCAACACTGTGATGAGCAAACCTTCAAGATGAAAGTTGTGATTACTGAGGTCATGCTGCTTACTCTCTGTCCGAGGACAGAACTGTGTAAGTAGCAGGTTTCTCACAACAACTTTCCACTGACTGTGGAACATTATCTCTCTGGAGGTCTCTGTTAAGAATTGTAAAGGCCTCAGTGTTGTACACAATAAGTTCTGAGACTAGGACTGTGGATGGGGGAATGTTAAACCAGGAACAGACAACTGAAGTCTTTTTGTGGTATTAAATCCAAAGAACCCAAGTAATGTAGCATTTATATGACACAACTCTTCCTGAAACCATCAATAGAACAAGTATGCACAAAGTCTTAACCTCCAAATAGAGAACACAGGTAATAGTGACTTACCACCACAGCCACAACGACATCCCCAAAAGTTAATTGTGTCAACGCTTATCAGCATGTGAGTTGACATTTGAAGTTAAATCGAAAAGTCATTCGTTTGTGAAGCAGAAACAGCCTACCTTTCGAAGACGCCATGAAGTCCTGAGTGTGTTTGTACTTGCTCAGACTGTGGACAGACAAGGTTCACAGCACATGCAGACAATAAAAGACTCATTCAACAGGTGAGATGGTGACTCCTTTTTATGCAGCCTTGCGGGTTAAACATTTACTCACATTTCTCACAGGGGTGAGGAGTGAGGCACGAGGAGGGATCTCTCAACTGATCAGACTGATCTGACACATCCCAACATTACTGTTCATACCAGAGTGACTATAGACAGACTAACAGATTAAACTCAAGTGTATCACACCCAAGTTAATTATTTGTTTTCTAATTCTGTCCCCATAAAGTTTTACTGTGGATACAATTAACATCAGAGAGTGAACAGAGAGTCTGTTCATCAGAAAGAAACACTTTTTAAATAATTTATCGTCATTTCCATTCAGTTGCATTTGAGAGTGATAAGCATTGCATTTTCAGACATTCAACATTCAGAATATCAATAAATGAAGACACAACGAATAAATAATATAAGCGCACTCTGCCGGCAGAAATAGTTCCCATGCCTATGAGCAGGACACAGTACACAGCATAAATGCAGAAAGCAGATTTCTATTCATGTGTAGGTGTTTGTTAAACAGGTAACAGGCTACAGAGAGAAAAAAAAATGCTGCTCTGACTGTGTGTCTTCATTAGTGTTACCATTGTGTGTGCAGACACAAATTCATCAAGTCTCTATAGCTTCTAAAGATAACTGATGGCTAATCCAGCTGTAATCAGCAGTCAACATCATCAGAAAGGGACATCGTTTCATGTGACACTTCAGAGGAAAGGAGATCTCATTTCTCCATAAAACCTATTTCCTTGTTTATTTTCTTCTTACATGGTTTCCTGCATCTCTCCATTCAACTTTGTTGGAAGGGTCTAAGAAACAAAGAACAGATACAAGTGAAACATGGATGCAATTTAAGAGACCTGGGATGTAGGCTACTCCATGTCTCACTTACTGTTGTGCATGAGCACAATGAGGTCACATTAGGGATGAGTGAGTACACCACTATCTGTATCTGTATCTGTATCTGTTCAACCATCTAAATTATCTGTATCCTCATCTGTACTCGGAGTGGGCAGGGCCTGAACCATAAGTGGGCGTGGTAGGAAATCGGAAATGGGTGGGGCTTAAATCTGTACATTATTTTAAGTCTGAAATTGATATACAATAAAAATATTAATATAGGCTACTTTGTGTGTTCTGCTATACAGTGGATATAAAAAGTCTACACACCCCTGCTCAAATGCCAGGTTTTCGTGATGTAAAAAAGTGACAGCAAGACATATAATTTCACAACTTTTTCCACCTTTAATCTGACCTATAACCTGTACAATGCAAGTGAAAAACAAACAGAAATCTTTCAAGAGGGTGAAGTAAAAATAAACAACTGAGATAATGTGGTTGCATAAGTGTACACACCCTTTTGTAGCTGGGGATGTGGCTGTGTTCAGATTTTACCAATTACATTCTAACTCATGTTAAAGCATCAGCACACACCTGTCGCCAATTAAAGTGCCTCTGATCAACCCCAAATAAAGTTCAGCTGTTCTAGTAGGCTTTTCCTCACATTTTTGTAGCCACATCTTCCAGCACAAGCCATGGTCCGCAGAGAGCTTCCAAAGCATCAGAGGGATCTCATTATTCAAAGATATCAGTCAGGTGAAAGCTAAAAAAGAATTTCCAAGGAATTAAACATACCATGGAACACAGTGAAGACTGTCATCATCAAGTGGAGAAAATATGGCAAAACAGTGACATTACCAAGAACAGGACGTCTGTCCAAAATTGATGATAAGACGAGAAGAAAACTAGTCAGGGAGGCTACCAAGAGGCCGACAGCAACACTGAAGGAGCTGCAGGAATTTCTGGCAAGTACTGGCTGTGTAGTACATGTGACAACAATCTCCCGTCTTCTTCATATGTCTGGGCTATGGGGTAGGGTGGCAAGACGGAAGCCTTATCTTACAAAGAAGAACATCCAAGCCCGGCTTAATTTTGCAAAAAGACATCTGAAATCTCCCAAACGCATGTGGGACAATGTGTTATGGTCTGATGAAACCAAGGTTGAACTTTTTGGACATAATTCCAAACGGTATGTTTGGCGCAAAAACAACACTGCACATCACCTAAATAACACCATACCTACAGTGAAGCATGGTGGTGGCAGTATCATGCTTTGGGGCTGTTTTTCCTCAGCTGGAACTGGGGCCTTAGTCAGGGTGGAGGGAATTATGAACAGTTCCAAATACCAGTCAGTGTTGGCACAAAACCTTCGGCCTTCTGTTAGAAAGATGAAGATGAAGAGGAACTTCATCTTTCAGCACGACAATGACCCAAAGCACACATCTAAATCAACAAAAGAATGGCTTCACCGGAATAAGATTGAGGCTTTGGAATGGCCCAGCCAGAGTCCAGACCTGAATCCCATCGAACATCTGTGGGGTGATCTGAAGAGGGCTGTGCACAGGAGATGCCCTCGCAATCCGTCAGATTTGGAGCGGTTTTGCAAAGAAGAGTGGGCAAATATTGCCACATCAAGATGTGCCACACTGGTAGGCTCCTACCCAAAAAGACTGAGTGCTGTAATAAAAGCCAAAGGTGCTGCAACAAAGTATTAGTTTAAGGGTGTGCATATTTATGCAACCAGGTTATTTTAAGTTTTTTATTTTATATTTTTCCCCTTTAAAGGTTTCAGTTTGTTTTTCACTTGCATTGTACAGGTTATAGGTCAGATTAAAGGTGGAAAAAGTTGTGAAATTATATGTCTTGCTGTCATTTTTTTACATCACGAAAACCTGGCATTTGAACAGGGGTGTGTAGACTTTTTATATCCACTGTATGTGGTTAAGTGTGTAAGTGGTCTGTAAGACTGTTTATTTTTAATGATCTGTGTGAACTTGGTGATTCATGCAAACATCCAGTGATGGCAAACAGGGAAATAATATGTCAGCCTTGTTCACTGTATTCTTCTCAAAAGCACTGCGTTCAGTACGAGCAAAGTTTTCCAACTGACTTTATATCATCAGCCAGACTAAGAGCAAGCAGACGGTAAAAAAAAACAAAAAACGACCGGAGTGGAGGCAGTGACCGACGCGACACAAGCCGTTTTCAGCTCTGTCTTGTCAAATGCACCGAAACAAGTTGTGAGAACAGAGCAGAGTGTGAAGACAGTCAGCTACCCAATGAGGATTTTCCTTCAGCACGAGCACGGATATTGACAAGTTTTACTCGTATCATGCTCGTACTCGTCAAAAATGCTTTATCGTACCGGATGCTTGTCTGAAACGAGTATCCGGCTCAACCCTAGTTCACATGCGCAGAGCATTATTAGGCACAGGAAATAAAGGGGAAAGCATGTACAGGGGCATGGCTGTATTTACACAGTGCACCTTCGCTGCCCCCTCCCGACAGTTTTTGGTCATGTACAGTTAAGCTATTTATGTTGGCATGAGCAAGAGTGAGTTGTTGCTGGTTATTGTGTCTTGTTCCATTATCTGTGTCTTGATGTGTAGACGTTTATGGTGCAGGGACGCAGTCCCCGCTCCCTGAGAGCCTTTGCTGCAGGTTGTGGATCTTCACGTCTGTATCTTCGCTGAAAACCTTCAATATGGCTGGGGCCAACATATGTGATTTTATGCTCTTGGCCTTAAGTTGTTTTCTTTCAGGTGTGTACAAGGCTCTTTGCTGTTTCACTTTGAACGTGAGGTCGTGATCAAGGAAGATACATAAGAGGTTAATTTTCTTTCCCCCATACAGCATGTCATATTTGCTTCTTTGTTTGAAATTGTTTCAAAGTTCAAAATGATTGCGGGCCTAGCATGATGTTTGCCTTCTCTGTAGACAGGGTGTGCTCGAATGATGTTTGTTCAGTCCCCAGGTATTTTTTAAAAACTAGGTTAGGGAACAAACATAACCAATTTAAAACAAACATATCCAATTTAAATGCAAAAGTATTTAAGCTCACCTGACTCAACCCTTCAGACAGCAATCTCTTTGAGGATCAGCAAACTGCCGAAGTCCTCTCCATCTCCGAACATCCATCCTCGCCATCACTTTCGGTTGCGCTCAGCAAACCATATTACCTGAGACTCTCAGCTTTCAGCCTCCAACAACTTGACACGGTCCCTGGCCTACCAGAAACTCCATGGTAAAAACCTGTCTTCAGCTCCAAATGACTCTCTGACCCGCTTGAGGTCCAGGCTCTTGAGCGACAGGTGACAAACTACCTTGACATGCATTTGCCACACATATTCGGACCTCTGTAAGCACCCTCATCCCTTCATCCATTCATCCCTCCTTTCATCACTTCATCCCTCACTCCTCATCCCCTCACCCCTCTTCCATTGCTCCAAAAGAAAACCAAACTTTTCAAAATGCTCAAGGACTAAAAACATGTCATTCTTCCTTATTTTCCCCCAAACTTCACAAACAACCTGAGCATATGCATCCCTCCATCCCAGCACCCCTCCCTCTGCTCTCACTCCTACCTCTATTACTGGTCAGCACAGCCACTCAAACCACTCCCTCAACAGTGATACATGGTGATGCCAAGAGCCAAAAATCACAATTTCCTCTGGTTACTTCTTTCCCCCTTCCCTCACATTCATTCATTCATCTTCTTTACCCGCGCATCCCATTTCGGGGGTGCGGGGGGCTGGAGCCTATCCCAGCTAGCAATGGGCGAGAGGCGGGGTACACCCTGAACCGGTCGCCAGCCGATCGCAGGGCTACATACACAGACACACAGACAGACAACTCACACACTCACACTCACACCTACGGACAATTTAGAGACCAATTAACCTAACGAGCATGTTTTTGGTCTGTGGGAGGAAGCCGGAGTGCCCGGAGAGAACCCACGCATGCACGGGAAGAACATGCAAACTTCACACAGAAAGGCCCTGTCCGACCCAGGGTTCGAACCAGCAACCTTCTTGCTGTGAGGCACGCGCACTACCTGCCCCCCTTCCCTCACATATTCAGCATAATTAAATGCATCCCTTTTCCCCACAATTCTGCTCACAGCAGATTCCAGTGCCTCATAGGCCAAAGTGCTTCACTTTGGCCATTGCTTTACCTCAAGTGCACCTATTGCATCAGTCTGATCATGCTCCACATCACCCTTGCTCAGGCATCAGATTCTTGCTGGCCAGACATGGATGACTGCCCTTTTCAAGTTTCAAGCTTGTTTATTGTCACTCATCCATAGAACCCAGCAGAATGGCTCTACTATTTCTTGTTTATTTTTCTTCCCATCTATAGACGTCTATTCACGTTAGAAAGCTTAGACTCCAATGAACAAATTGATGCAAACCTCCTCAAGATACAATCACAACTGGAGGCGCAATAATTGCCAACAGCAGACAAATAGCTGTTAAAATTAATGCAAAATTCAGGAAACTCATCAATTATGTCTCTAGGGCCCACAGTCTGATAACAACCACAAAGGTCCACATGATTTACTGCAGCAATTACAATTAGTAATTTGGCAAGCGCTTTTATCTGAAGCAACGTACATATGAACACACTGATGGCACAGCATCGGGGGCAGTTTTGGGGTTCAGTATCTTGCCCAAGGATACTTCGACGTGTGGACTGCCGAGGCCAGGGATCGAACCACCAACCTCCTGATCTGTGGATGAACACTGTACCTCCTGAGCCACAGCTGCCCCTGCAAAGATATTCTGTCCAAAACGAGATAGTAATCCACAGAAATACATTTTCTCCTTTCCGATTAGCAGGAGATGTGCTCAACTTCTGCTTGTCTTCTGTGTTTTTCCTTCTGCAAACCTATGCAGAAGGACGGACACGGACACGGACACGGACACACGGCTGACTCAGGACAGCGTGTGTTTTAAGAATGATTGAGACAGGTGTGCAAGGGACAAAGGAAAAAACCTGCCCAGTCGTGGCAAGAAAAGAGTGCCAAAAGTATACATATATTGAACCTGAGTCTGCTGCTCTCTGATGCACACTAGTCTCAGCCAGATACTTGAACCTGAAACTAACACAGCTATACACAACTATAAGACATTTTTATTAGTGCTGTCAATCGATTAAAATATTTAATCACGATTAATCTCAAGAATGTCATAGTTAATTCACGATTAATCACAAATTAATCACACATTTTTATCTATTCTAAATGTCCCTTGAATTGTCATTCTAATACTCTTTTCAACATGGAATAGTGGATAGGCTTGCTTTGTGCAAATGTTTTTTATTGAAAACAATGTGTTATATTTCACACTAACATTCTCACTTTGGGCAGTCATTCACATTTGAAGCAAAATCTCACACAGTTTAACACTCAAACAGATGACAAAAAATAAATACTTGGTTACAAAAAAGCCCCTTCAACAACCCTTTCTAAGGGATCAAAACAGGGTGATACAAAATAAAGTTACAAAGTGCACATCATTGTAAACTAGGACACCTATAGTGCAGTTAAACCATGGCTTAAACTTTCCTTTCTTAAGTTTCCTTTGAACATATGTAACCCAGTCAGACCTTGGCTAAACTTGAGTTAAATGAATTAACAACCCGACAACGCCATCCGGGGAATTTCACCCAGGGAATACATCATATTAGTAATTTTTACTTCGACCACACAGGTAAGCTTCACAAGAATTAAATGGAGACGTGGTTTTGAATAAAAAGAGTTCTCCTTTTACTTTCAATCTCCTTTAGCACTGCACAACATCACAACTTTATGACATAAAAGAACATAAAAACTGAGGGAAGATTATTCAGTGCCTAGGCCTCAGTGATTTTAGAATAATTAAAAGCATGCCAAGAAGCACCTTTTGTAGGAGCCGTATTGTGTCACTGGTGGATTATTCGTCTCTTGATTTGCTTGGTCTGGTTGCCACGGTGATGCACAGGGCTTGGGTCACGTGGGCACTGGGGATGATTGCCGTAGGTGATATAGGGAGCTGGTTTACCTGCACGGGGCAGGAGAGAGAGGAGTGTAGGTAGCCGCAATTTTTGTTGACCGCCTTTGTTCAGTGCACGTTTACCATCCTTTAGGCGTGTGTAACCTGAAAGCCGCTGAAGTAGCTGTGATGTTTTGAGATATTAAATGATTGAAACTTTCCTGGACTCAGCGTACAGGACCTCATCCTCTCAAACGACTTTAATGACAGGCAAGTCGTTACATTTGTCAACAAAAAAAGGCAACAAGAAAGCGACCGCTCACAGCGCAAAGGCATCAACGGGACGCTCAGTAAGTACAGCGGTGTCAAACAAAGACAAAGTGCCACATCACATCTGTCATGGGGGACAGGTAAGCTTACCTGTGCATGTATGTGGGTGGAGAAAGAATCCGGATTGCATCAATGTCGAAGTGTCTCCGTTTGGAACGGTTGAACAAAGGGATGCTGGTCGGATATGCGATGTCTGTGCATATGTTTGCTCCGTGCGCTGAATGACGCCTGTGCTTTGTTGCTTGTGTATGCGTTACAAGGAGGAACGCTGATGATGCCTCGTTGAGATGAATTGCTCTGATTGATTGCGCATTGTGGATGGATTTAAATGTCACAGTTCGCTGAAACTGAATAAAAAAAAAAAATGAGTCAAACAAATGACGGTGCCTCGTGCTCTGAGATGGAGTCTAGGAAAAGGGAGAGGAGACTCACTGAAAAAGCTCTGTTGAATAAAATTGAAAGCCTGCAAAATGAACGTAAACGATATAAATACACTTTGTGAAAATGCTACAACCTCACACAATGAACTGTTGCCTCTACTTCCTGGGGATGAACTCAATAAACAAAAGAAATGGTTTTCAAGCATTATGAACTACAGCAATACATTTCAAAAGGACACTCAAAAATGGATTGTTGAAACTGAACAAAGAATTTCTCAGAAACAACAGGATTCATCAGAAATACCATTACTTTCTGTGGAAATGAATGAAGCAAATGAAAATGAGGATGACATTAAACCAAGCGACAGTGTTTCAAATGTTGGAAGCCACAGAACATCTCAGTCGTAGTGCTCTTCAACCTCTTCTGCACGTTTAATGGCAGAAGCCGAGCTGGCAGCCTTAACCATGAGGCAAAAATTATTAAAGGAAAAGCACGCTTTGGAAGAAGAGGAACAACGCCTGCGCAAAAGGAGAGAAGAGCTCAAACTGAACACTGAAATTGCAGAAAAATTGGCAACACTTCAAATTCTCAAGACAAAAAGCACAACAAGTGGAAAAAGAACATCAAAAGTTTCGGATGGAATGAAATCATATTTTGAAAAGGCACAAGCTAAACAGTCACTCAATGTCAATGCAGATGAATTTATTCCAAAACAAACTGAAACAAATAAAACCATGAATACAACTTCATATGAACAAAACCAAATGCAACTTCATATGAGCCCATTCAACACACAAGATTCACATGGACAACAAGGAGTGGATCTGGAAACCAGCAATGACGTTCTTGGCATCATGAGGAAACAAAACGATATAACAACATTGCTAATGCAACAGCAATGCCTCTCAGCCCTACCTAAGAGAGAAATCCCAATTTATGACGGTGATCCATTAAAATACCACACGTTCATTAAAGCTTTTGAGAATGGAGTTGAGAGGAATACAACCAACAGCTGTGATCGTTTACATTTTTTGGAACAACACACAAAGGGTCATGCCAAAGAACTTGTGAAAAGCTGTTAACACATGAATCCAGAACGAGGATACACAAAAGCAAAAGCTTTATTAAAGGAGCAGTTCGGAAATGAACAAAAGATGGCCTTTGCTTACATGGACAAAGCCCTCTCATGGCCTCCAATTAAATCAGAGGACACAAAGGCCCTGCAGGACTACAGTCTCTTCCTCAGAGGCTGTTGTAACGCCATGGAAGACGTGCAGTATCTTTTGGATATGGATATGCCTTCGAACATGTTGAGCATCATTAAAAAACTGCCCTACAAATTCAGAGACAAATGGAGAAACCGAGCATGTGAGTTGCAAGAACGACACGACCGAAGAGCTAGATTCACAGATATTGCTGACTTCATTGAAAGGCAAGTGAAAATTATGACAGATCCTGTGTTCGGCAACATACAAGACTCTCAACCAATAATGATTAGAGGAACAAACAAACCTAACCCAAACAAGCCACAGTTTCGTCCTGGAAACAAGGGGAGCAGTTTTGCTACCACTGTAGGCCCTCTGGAAAACAAACATCAGTCTGCAAGGAAAGAAAAGGAAATTAAACAAACGGGAAGGAAAGTATGCATCTGCTGTGGAGGAGGACACACATTAGATGTATGTGTACAAATGGGAAAAATGCCTCATGAGAGGAAAATAGGCTTCTTAAAGGAAAATGGCATCTGTTTTGGCTGCTTGTGTACAGGACACATCAGTAAGGATTGCCGTAAAAGGATTTCCTGTTCAAGATGTAGCCTTAAACATCCCACTGTACTTCACAAGGAACCCGTTAAAGATTCTGAGCAGATGGAGGAGATGAGCCCAGAGCTGTGTGTTGATAACACACTGATGTCAAGTGGTCTTATAGGGGCTGGAGACCAGGACTGCAAACTGCCTATTGTGCCGGTACAGGTTAAATCTAATAAAGGAACCAAAATTGTCGTCACTTACGCTTTCTTGGACCCGGGGAGCACTGCGGTGTTTTGTACTGAGAGCTTAATGCAAAAGCTCCACCTCACAGGGAGGAAGGGCCACATTCTGCTCCGAACCATGGGCCAGGAGAAAGTTGTAAGCAGCAACATTGTGTCAGGACTGGAGGTTGCTGCACTGGAGGGGGACAATTTTCTTGAGCTGCCAAGAGCTTACACGCAAGAGTCCATGCCTGTGAACAGAGGAAATATTCCGACTGAAAGGGATATTAAACAATGGTCATATCTGAAAGACATTCACTTACCTCAGATTGATGCAGGAATAGAACTTCTTATAGGAACCAATGTTCCTAAAGCACTGGAACCGCTGGAAGTGGTGTGTAGCGTGAATGACGGACCATATGCTATCCGTACCATGCTGGGCTGGACTGTCAATGGTCCACTGACTGGAAACAGTGGAGATACTGTAAGCTGGGAGCATCCACAAGTATCTGTCAACAGAGTTTCAGTCATGAACCTGGAGGACCTCTGGCAGCAACAGTTTAAGATTGACTTCCCTGAAAGCAGCATTGAAGAACAACCTGCAATGTCAAGAGAGGATCAAAGATTCTTGGAGTTTGTCACCAACTCAGCAAAACAGGTGGAGGGGCATTACCAGATTTCATTACCGTAAAGGAACATTGATGTCAGTATGCCAAATAACAAGAGAATTGTTGAGCAGCGTTTGTGCTATTTGAAAAGAAGGTTTCAGAAGGACTCAACATTTCACACTGAGTATAACACCTTTATAAATGACCTGTTGGCTAAAGGCAATGCTGAAAAGGTGCCCATAGAGGAGCTGGACCGTGGTGATGGGAAAGTATGGTACATACCACACCATGGCGTTTACCATCCCACCAAAGGAAAGATCAGAATTGTATTTGACTGTGGAGCAAGATACCAAGGTACATCATTGAATGCTAAACTTCTACAGGGCCCTGATCTTACCAGCTCTCTGATTGGAGTGGTGACCCCATTTAGGAGAGAACCAGTTGTGATCATGGATGATCATTGAATCCATGTTCCATCAGGTACAGGTGCCTCCTGATGACAGAGATCTCCTCAGGTTCCTCTGGTGGCCAAACGGGGATATGGAGCAACTACCTGCTGAGCATAGGATGAAGGTGCATTTGTTTGGAGCAACATCATCCCCCAGCTGTGCCAACTTCGCTCTCAGAAAGTGTGCAGAGGACTATGGACATCACTACAGTGAGAAAGCGGTGGATAAAATATTGCACTGCTTTTATGTTGATGATTGCCTCGTGTCAGTGGCCACGGAGAAGGAAGCAGTGTTGCTTTACAGGAATCTGGTCTCTTTGTGTTCAAAGGGTGGATTTACTCTCACAAAGTGGTTGAGTAACAGGTCTGGAGTGCTGGAAGCCATCCCAGAGAATCACAGAGCAAAAGGCGTTGAAGGGTTGGACATGGAGCTGGACTCATTACCTGTGGAGAGAGTGCTGGGTGTGGAATGGAGCATTAAATCAGACTCCTTTAAGTTCAAGATTGTACTTAAGGATAGATCACTTACCAGAAGAGGAATCCTCTCAACCGTCAGTTCCATTTACAACCCCCTTGGAATGCTGAGCCCTGTGGTTTTAATAGCAAAAAAGATCCTGAAAGACCTGTGCAGGAGAGGGATAGGCTGGGATGATACTGTGCCTGAGTCTGTCTCAAAGGAGTGGCTGGAGTGGTTGCAGCAGCTGCATCTGTTGGACAGATTTGAGGTCAGTAGATGCATGAAGCCACCAGGCTTTGGAGAAGTGGCTTCAGCACGGTTACATCATTTCTGTGATGCCAGCGAACACGGGTATGGAACAGTCACTTACCTGCTGTTGGAAACAAAGAACTCAGAAATACACAGTGCTTTTGTGATGGGAAAGGCTCGGTAGCACCTTTAAAATGTGTCACAATCCCCAGGATGGAGCTTGTCGCTGCAACTATGGCCAGCCGCATTGATACACTCTGGAGGAAAGAGTTACAGATGGATGTGCTGGACTCTGTGTTCTGGACGGACAGCACATCTGTTCTGAAATATATCAGGAATGAGACTTCTTGGTTCAAAGTTTTTGTTGCAAACCGAGTCTCACAAATCCTCAAGGTTTCCTGTCCGGCCCAATGGAGGTATGTGGACACCAGCAGCAATCCTGGCAAAAGACCTCCACATCTCAGAGCTTCTACTTTGACATGTACACCAACAAGTTGGACATGGAGGCCGTAACCATATGCTTTCTAAGTTGAGAGAAAGGTATTGGATCGCTGGTGTGAGTTCAGCCATCAGGAGAGTTTTGTCCAGGTGCATCACCTGTCGCCGCCTGAATGCTCTGCCAGTTCACCAGCAGATGGCAGACTTGCCCCACGAAAGGATTGTCCCAGATGAACCACCATTCACTCGTGTGGGTGTAGACTGCTTTGGACCTTTCGAGGTTAAGAGCAGAAGGAGCATGGTAAAGAGGTACGGTGTTATTTTTACTTGCCTTGCCATCAGAGCGGTGCACATTGAGGTTGCATCATCGCTGGACACCGACTCCTTTATTAATGCACTTAGGCGTTTCACTGCCAGGAGAGGTCAAGTGCGAGAGCTGCGCTCTGACAATGGAACGAATTTTGTAGGAACAGAGCGGGAGCTGAGGAGGGCCATCGAGCAGTGGAATCAGCTGCAGATCCATGATGTCCTGCTTCAGAGGGGAATCCAATGGAGCTTTAATCCACCTGCGGGCTCACATCATGAAGGAGCTTGGGAGCGGCTGATAAGATCTGTTCTCAAACAGATAAAGGTTCTCAACTCGACCTTTAAAGTACAAAACTTGGATGAGGAAAGCCTTCATACAGTGCTTTGTGAGATTGAAGCCATAATCAACAGCAGGCCAATCACCAAAGCTTCCATGGATCTGAATGACCTGGAAGCATTGACACCAAACCACCTGCTACTGTTGAAG
Organism: Chaetodon auriga; assembly: GCF_051107435.1. Taxonomy (NCBI): domain Eukaryota; kingdom Metazoa; phylum Chordata; class Actinopteri; order Chaetodontiformes; family Chaetodontidae; genus Chaetodon; species Chaetodon auriga. The sequence goes on along the minus strand of NC_135080.1, from coordinate 28,300,972 downwards.
ACCTCACCAATGTTACCACCAGGGGTATTCGAACCCTCAGACATATATACACACAGGAGGTGGAAACAGGTTCACCATATGTCTGATTTGTTTTGGAGGAGATGGGTGAAAGAATACTTACCTCTACTGCAGGAGCGTCAGAGGTGGACAGGCGTGAAGAGGAATCTCGTCGTGGGAGATCTTGTTATCATCATGGACAGCACGGCACCTCGAAACTCTTGGCCTGTGGGACGAGTCATACAAACCTTCCCGGATCGGAAAGGGTTGGTTCGTCAGGTGCGGATTAAAACCCGGAGCAGCTGCCTGGAGCGGCCCATCACGAAGGTTTGCCTGCTGCAGGAGGCTGAAGCCACTTGAGGCTTTAGTTGTGACTTTGACTTTTGGACTGTTATGAGACTCACCTTGGGTTTTTGATTGTGTTTGACTTTGACTGGTGAGACTTTGGACTTTTGAGTCCTATTGATTCAAGAAGAAAGAAGATTCCCTGTGGATTATTGATGGACATTAATTGTTGATCTTTTGTGGTTGAAAGTGTTTTTTTTTTTGCATGTGCACGTCTCCTACTTGGTACTGTATGTGAGTAATTATGATTAACTCCATAATTAGGGGCTGGGTTGTAGGAGCCGTATTGTGTCACTGGTGGATTATTCGTCTCTTGATTTGCTTGGTCTGGTTGCCACGGTGATGCACAGGGCTTGGGTCACGTGGGCACTGAGGATGATTGCCGTAGGTGATATAGGGAGCTGGTTTACCTGCACGGGGCAGGAGAGAGAGGAGTGTAGGTAGCTGCAATTTTTGTTGACTGCCTTTGTTCAGTTTGTTGCTTTGTTACATATTCGCCGCCAGTGCACGTTTACCATCCTTTAGGCGTGTGTAACCTGAAAGCCGCTGAAGTAGCTGTGATGTTTTGAGATATTAAATGATTGAAACTTTCCTGGACTCAGCGTGCTCATGAACCAGCAGCAGCGCATCACACAAACATACAGGACCTCATCCTCTCAAACGACTTTAATGACAGGCAAGTCGTTACATATATATGTAACGACTTGCTATATATATATATATGTATGTATAAATGCACTAAAATCACTGCATAGAACCAAGCACTCAAATCCAATAAAAGAAATTTAAAAATTCAAGTGAGTTCTACAAGCAACAAAGCAGCAGTGGCAGTCACTGCTGCAAAGGCAAAAACACGAGTGTTAGGCAATCCCACTATCTGTATGCCGCTCACTGACACACCACTACACAACAGCAAAATTACCTTGGCTGTACAACTTCCGATCCGCGCTCAAGTTGACTCGTCGTAGCAAACACGAACACGGGCAGCGTCATCGCAGTCTTTTTTCTCGAAGCGTACCAGCCCCACATGGAAGCAGCAGCAGAAGAGGGGGAAAGAGAGCAATCGGCTGGCACGCCGCCGCATTAATGCGCCGCTAATAGCGTGGATTGGGAACCTCGCTGCAGGTGCGTGACCGGAAGAAGAGGGGACGTTGCTGTTACAGTGCTGCGGCCCCCAGTGGTGGGGCAGACCTAACCTGCTGGTTACACATACTAGCACTCAGACTATACTGCTCTTCTATTTATTCACCAGAGGCTTATCAACCCAGCCTCTTATTTCTCTCCAGAAAGAATGAACATTAATGGTTACCTAAATGGTAAGCCAGCCTGCTACTCCATTGCATTGTCACCTGGTTTTTGAAGGAGGCAGCGGAGAATTCGCATTAGCTGTGTGTTTGGCCATCAAGTGGTATTTCAGACTGGATGTGTCACAGCTTATAAAAAACTACAAGTTCACTAGGTCAAAAAAGAACGTTAATCTCGCGATGAAAAAAAAATGACGGCGTTAAAATTGATTTGTGTTAACACGTATTAACACGATATTTTTGACAGCACTAGTTTTTATCTATAAACAACAACATTAAACATTAAATACTAGAAAGATCAAGTGCATTCATTTCTTATGGCTCTTTATGCAGCTTTTCCAGAGAAATTTACCTGTCATGGTGTTTCGTTTCATTGTGTCTTCTTAAGTTATATTCTTTAATTACAGCCACACTGTCTTCACACTGAAGACAAACAGCTTTGTCCTTCATATCTATGAACATATACTCTGCCCACCTGCCTTGAATATCCCTGTTTTCAAAGTCCACCTTCTGTTTTTTGGGGAGAGGGTAGCTGAAAGTTGACCCTAGGTAACTAGCTCCATCAGGCTGCTGATGAATGAGTAGGGCAGGGACTCGTGCTTGCGGGCCTTTAATTTATGTGCCAACGCACTGCCAGTGCATTGTGGGACTTCACTGTGCTTCACTGAGGAAGGCTGCCGATGACAGACAGGGCTACAGAACAGAAGTAAGGCCTGTGACAAGGTACCGGACAGGCAGTCGTGGACGAGCCAGACGTGAGGCAGAAATACTTGGTTCAAGGGAGGAGAGACCGTGGGACCATGTGGTGAAGACAGGATGCTGTTGGACAAATGCTAGGCATGTCAAACTCATTCCACAAAGGGCTGTGTGGCTGCAGGTTTTTCCTCCAACCAATCAAGAGCACACAGTCTGACCAATCAGCTGTCTGAAGACTGAGATCAGCTAATGAAATGAGTCTGGTGTGCTGCTGCTTGGTTGGAAAGAAAACCTTCAGCCACTTGGCCCTTTGTGGAATGAGTTTGACATGCCTGTTAGAGGAATCAAACACAAAGCTCCCCACACGCTACCCCCGGAACACTCCCATTCCTGAACAATCTTAGTATCTGTAAAGGTATTTGGCATAGCCATTTTAAGGACAGTCATTTATGGTGTTTTAAATTTAGGACCTGCAAAACTGCTGTACCTGGCTACATGTTAGTATTTTAGCTATTTTACCTTTTATTTCTTTTAGCTTAGAGCATCATTTTTAATCCTGTGTTTGTCGTCATACTATTGTGTGACAACAATTCCTCATTTGACCAATCATGATCTGGCACATAGAGCCTGGCAACCACAGAAGCCGCCAATAACAGTAAGAGAGAATAAGAGTTGAGCAAAGGTCCTGCTTCAATTTTGACGTGAAGATCAAGCCAATTATAGGTGACAGAAGAAATTCTGAACACACCAATATACCACTTTGGTGGGTTACTTACAACTCTGGTACCTCAAATCAAGGATTTTGGTGATAATAATGATATTATGCACAATTTTAAGTGATAAATGTATGTTATGTTATGTACATGTGCAAAAAAACAACATAATATAGTTTTTATTTTTTTATTTTTTATCCTTGATCTAGCAGTGTGGTTCACTGGTAACAGATTTTATGCATACTACAATAACTTTGCATTCCAAGCCACTGGATGCCTGCAGCAATTCAACCAAGGAACTTACTGGGGAACACTAGGTCAAGAGCTCCATTGTTATACTTTGCAGCTTACTTTTTGCTGAATGGAGACCTGCTCCACACCATCCCTTCCAGCCACAGCATGCACCCTCACTACTTCTCTGCCTTGCCTCTCAGCCCCAAATAAATGAAGTTCCATCCATCACCCCAAAACTTGACAAACAACTATAAGCTCCTGTATGTTCTCCATCTCCTAAATGAGTTCCTCCCATGCCAGACAGGTCAAGCACATCCATAGAAATCTTGACATCATTCTCAACTCTGTCTTAATCCTAGCATCGCTGCCTACTTGGAAAAAGAAAATAAATAAAGAAATAATAAATTCTGCAGATTCACTTGCTCATTTCAAATTTTCTTCTGGCCCACAGATGCACCAAATACTAACTCCTTTTACCACTAGACCACCTGACCTATGCCATCTGCATCATCTCTCAAGGTCAATCTTCTTTGTTACACCTCCTCTCATTGCCTCCTCTGTTCCATCACTCCACAGCCACATCACACTTGACAACACATACAAGATGGAGTTAAAGCTGTGGCACCAGTTCCTATCCCCCTGGATCTCTTTCTATTATGACAACCATGTCACCAAGCCAAAAAACATCCACCTGTTCAGAACCAGCTGTACACACTGGTCCATCATCACACTCCATCCATCTATCAATGATCTGGATTTCTCCCTTCATCCTCTCATTCCTCATAGTTTTTCCCCTACTTTTTCATCCCTCTACCCTCATCCCTCCATCCCTCACTCCTCATCCCTTCATCCCTTGATCCTCATCCTGCCTTCCCTTTACCCCTTCACCCTTATCCTTTCATCCCTCCTTCCCTTCATCCCTCCTTTCCATCATCCCTCAACCCTCAGGTTAACAGGAGGCAGATGACACTTTTCTCTTCTCTCTTTTCTGTCTAAACAACACTCACACACAGGTTGCGTATCACATTCCAAGGAAAAGATGTAGACAGTAGTAGTAGTTCCACGTGTGGGAAACAGGCCAATTACATTCAGTCGCGTAAATCCAACTTTGTACTGGGGCTGCCTTAAGCCCAAGAAGATAAATGTGAACTTTTATCAGAAATCTGTGCTCATTCTGACACAGATCCTGCAAGAACTCTGTCATTCTGAGACCAGTGCTGCCTCAATAAATACTTCAGCTGTGAACTTCGGTCTGTTCTTGGGCTTCCAATAAAAGAATCGGGGCTAACAATTTGGTGCCGTGACCCAGATTGGCTGATTCTGAGACCATGTCCGATTGATGACCGCTGGAGTCGATCGAAGGAGAACTTTTTTCAGACAATTCCAGGTGCCTAAATCAAAGGTATGCAGATATCTCTTTTCTATCAGAAACTTCTGCACATTGGGCTCACTAAATTAAAACTGTCTGATTAAATGCCATCCTCCGATCGCTAAAATCTTAGTAGTCTGATATTAAAAAGTAAACTGAATTGTTTATTAACTGAATGGTCACATGTAAAGTACACTGAACAAAAATATAAATTGATACGCCTTTTACATGCTCCCTCAAGACTTGCGACATCTGTGGCATTGTGCTGTGTGATAAAACTGAATATTTTAGAGTGGCCTTTTATTGTGGCCAGCCTAAGACCCCGTTTATACGAAGACGATTGCGAATGAAAAAGACAAAATGTTTTATCGCAAGTGCCTTTCGTTTACACGGCGACGGCGCCGTCGAGGTCTGAAACCGCAAAAATCTGAAGACGCCTTCCAGAGTGCAGAGTTTTGAAGACGACTCGGGTTGCGTCTCGGTCTAAACGGCAAGAAGCGCAAAACCACGTCGCGTCACGTCACGTCGCATAGCAACTACACCTTACGTCACACTCAACGCGCCAAGCCGGTAAAACAACAACAAACAATATGTCTGACTATGTGGATCCCACCGATGTTCAAGCTGTGCTAGCAGCTGTAGTCAACATACAAGAGTCATTTCAACAATTGTATAGAATGTATACGGATACTATAGGACACTTGTCACAATCTCGAGCTGTGTCCCAATTCAGGGGCTGCATCCTTCGGAGGATGGATTTGAAGGCCGCTTACGTCATAACGCTGCGCGAAGGCTGTCCCAATTCGTCCAAATTCGAAGGATCCGACAAATGCAGCCGACAAATGCGTCCTCCTTTTCCCTGTATTTGGAGGATGCGTCGCTACTATCCTTCACGGCCTCCCATATCCCAAGATGCTTTGCGCACCGATTGTTTTTTTTTAATAATGGCGACCTGTTGATATGAGGAGCTCAGTTAACAGTTAGCCTTATTAAAACTCTTCACTTACAAATGTTACAAGCTCGCATGTCAACTAATATCTTATTTTGGGTGAATACTCGATTGTGATTGGCTGCAGGGTCTCCGTTAAAATGTGTTGTAGGACAACTATAAAAACGTTCTGGTCAAATAGCCTGATTGTTCTAAATTATTGCGCTGGCTCAAACTGCAGGTTCTGTGGCCAGAGCCGGTTACCTTGGCAACGCGTCACAACGAGCGATGTTAAATAGTCCACTCAGCCGCCTCTTGTGAAAAACTTACGATGTTAACGGTAAAAAAAACAACATTAACGAATTAATAATTGATTTAATATTTATTTCTTTCGTAAGTGACCATGGTATAAGCGGGATAATGCCCTTCGAGGTGTCCATTATCAGAAATGAATGGACGACGCGGAGGCGTGAACTGTCCGACGTGAAGCTGTGAAGATATTCACATCAGGTGAATTTTTTAAGTTGTATAATAGGCTACATTTCGCACAAGCGATAGGAGCTGTACGGGCGCATCTCTGCACCCCGTACGTGTGTTTTTCCCGGGTTAGGAGGGAAGAAGTTATGACGTCGTGACGCAATCAGGACACGCTCCGAAGGCTAGACCGTCCCATTTACCGATAGTTGATGCGGCCGACGGAGGATCCTCCGCAGGACCCAGCCTACAGAGACCGCGTAGGCTGGGTCCTCCGAAGGATGCAGCCCCTGAATTGGGACACACCTTCGGTCTCTCACTCCCTCTGCTCCACTCTACCTGCCAGCCACGCCCACCTCATCAGCTCTACTCTGCTCACCTGCCGACACAGCTGCAGCTCATCACAATCAGCCCTGTATTTAAGCCTCTCCAGCACTCTCACCCGTTGCCAGATCGTTCTTCTGCAGTATGCGAGACTTTCCAGCGCTTTCCAGATTGATCACCCGTTGCCGACCTGCTCTCCTCGTCTGCCTCCCGGTAAACTTACCTGCCTTCCGTCCCTGACCTCGTGCTCTGCCTCAGCGTTTCTGGTGTCTGACTGCTCTGCTGGTAACGGTTCATCCGCCTGGCTTTGGTAAGCCACTTCTCGTTCCCTCGCTTGAGCCCCAGAGACATTTTGAGAACGCTCAGCCCGGAGAACGAACTTACTCTGATCCATACCTTGTTTCTGGTGGTATTAAATAAAAGTCATTACCAACCGTGCCAGCTCTCCGTTGTACTGCATTTGGGTCCAAAACACACCCGTTTCAACACTATACTATACTATGGACAACTTTGCGAATGCTCGCGGACATACTGCCGCTCTATCACAGTACCACCTAGCGGCCTGGCATGCATATCCAATCGAATTCGCCCACTTTTGCGTCTTCGTATAAACAAACAGTTCCTGCTGAGAACGCTCGTCTAAACGCGGATAAAAAATTGAAGACGACACGCCACTTTTGCGTCTTCTGTTTTCATCGCCTCCGTATAAAAGTAGCATCAGGCACACTTGTGCAATAATCATGCTGTCTCATCAGCATCTTGATATGCCACACCTGTGAGGTGGGATGGATTATCTCGGCAAAGGAGAAGTGCTCACTGACACAGATTTAGGCAGATTTGTGACCAATGTTTGAGAGAAATGTTTTTTTTGTGTATATAGCAAATGTTTTATGTCTTTGAGTTCAGCTCATGAAAAATGGGAGCAAAAACAAAAGTGTTGCATTTATATTGTTCAGTGTATAAACACATAGTCTCACATGAGGGAAAGTAAAATAAACCTCCGGTTGAGCTGTTTGAGAAGAAAAAAAACAACAAAATCTCCAGTTGGGCTGTGAGCTGTAGAGTTAAAGTGGTCATGAGGACACAGGAATAAGTTTGTTATTTTTCATGTAAATGTGGGGTGGTTTCCTACTTGATTGATATTTACTGTGTAAATGACAGTGTATCAAGCAGTTCAGACTGATCAAGAATTCCTGCACTGACACAGATCTCAAGTAGTTCTGTAAAAGTGGGCATTGGAATAGTTTAGAGGGGATTTTCAGTTAAGGTGTTACGGAGGTTGGTGAATTAAAACGAGTGAATAGACTGGGAGAATCCCCAGCGATCAAGCGCATGGAGTACTAGGCTCTGTGTAGAAGCTTCTTGATCGGGTCCTCACTTGGCAACTGCACCATTCACCCTCTCTGAATAACACGTGTAAAAATATTTAAAGAATGTCACAGGGAGTTATTGATAAGTGGAAGGACTGTAAACCTGGCTCCTTTGGGTCAGCATTATTTGAAACAGTGACTACATGGCAGAAGGTTCCAAAAGAGGAAGAAGAGAAAGGAATGGATAGATTCGTAGATTGGATTAGGGAAATGCAAATGAGGGGACTGTTTGGAGAATGTGAAAGCGCTCCACCAAAGCGAAGTGATTTCAGTATGTTTTTGAAGCAGGCAGGAGGAAGTAGGGACCAGGTGAAAGCAAAGCTACAAGAGGCAGGAAGGCTGCAGAAAGGAAAGGCAGAAAAAGAAGTAAAAAGAGCAGAAACATTTTTGACAAATTGTCAGTGTGTAGCCCTGTACAAAATTTATATAGGGTACAGTGCATAAAAATTCAGTTAAATGTATGTTGTTTTGAAAGTTCATGATAACTGCAGTTCATAATAAAACTGTTAAAATATGTGTGGTTCACAAAAATGGACTATTTACAGTTAAAAGATAAATAAATATTAAAGTTTTCAAGTTCATCTGTTCATAAAATAGCTGATATCGGAGTGTTAATGTGTAAAACCTAACCTGTTACTTGTCATGTGTCAATCATTTTATTATCTGTTTTGCCTTTGGTTGAGGTCAAGCTCACAAGCCTATCAGAAGTGTGTTTGCTGTGTAAGAGAGCGGGACTAGTGGCACAGGTTAGTGTGGTGTGTACTGAGCATGCGACAGGAGAGAGACCAACGCTATCGCCCGTGAGCGCTAAGAAGAAGAAGCCTCGTTGTGTGGGGAGCGTTTAAGTTTATTGAGGAGGACGACTACTCGTGGGTCCTGCATATAAACTTCTGTGTAACCTGCCAGAGGTGAATATGATATGTTTGTGCTATATCTAATCTGTTGTAGTGTGAAGAGACGGAATGTGTAACGGATTTAGCGACATGCTAAATACCGAGAGCGTACTGTGCTAATGGGCCTGTGTATCGTAGCTGTAGCATTCAGATGTTTACGAAGCTAAAACGAGCTAATGCTAAGTCGCACAGAGATGGCATTTGATATTGTGGCTCATTATATGATAATATGCTTAAAGGAGGCGGACGTTGGAGAAGGAGAGAGGTCGAGACGGATCTTCCGACAGATGGTCCCTGCTGTCTGTGTGTGTGCTGTATCGCGCCGTGTTTTGCCTTCGTGTGACTCGCCGCTGTGTACCATCGCCACGTGTTGAGACTGAACTGTGACTGCCACGGCCATTACGCTGCCGCTGCCTTTACCATTTCCCGTGAGAGTTTCATCATTCCCCTCTTACCCTTACCCCATGGATTTGTGAGTACTAACAGAATAAACCAAAGTGCACGTGCTTTTATTTTAAGCTCAGTTGAGTGAAACGGCCATTGTTGTTTTGGGCCTCACCGCACCCGAGCGTCGTCCACAGGCCTGCTACGGGTTGAACTTGTGAAGTGTATTTCAAATGAGGGTGTGGGCCCACAGGTATAATACCGAGTTTGAGTTTATTGTGTATTAAAAATGTTGTATTTTGTATAACTGAAATAAGTGTAAAGGTATCAAATTAAGGGTTCTAAGAAAGAAAAGTTTTGTGTGAAACAGAGAAATTAAAGGGTAACTGTTAACTAAAATCTCTAACAAAAAAAGGGCATATATTTCTTTTATTTCAGTCAAGGTATTTTATTTGAATTTATTTAACTTCTGTAAATAAATACCTGAGAAAAGGATATTTTTGCATTCAAAATACAGTTGTGGTGGTCCTTATTTTATTCAAATACAATATTAAAGTTACATAAAAAAAGTTGTATTTCCCTACAACGAGCCCAGGCCCAGTCTCATTGTATTGCCCACTCTAGATTTATTGTCAACTACATGGGACCTGGGTTACATAAATGGAGGCACCGCTGGGATCATTTTACATAAATAGGGATTAAAGAAAAATGTAAAGTAAATATTACACCATAAAGAGTATTTGGACCCCACAACTTAAAATAACAGTAACGTGCTAATAGTAACTAAAATTAATTAAAGTGCAGTAATGGCAGCTCAATCAAGCAGTTCATCACAATCTGAGCTAATCAACTGGTGTAAAGGGGAGTCAGTAGATTTAAAACATGCCCTCCTGCTATATGGAGTGCCTGAAGGTGTTTCAATGGAAGATATTGAAGAAACAGCAGGGACTGTCAAAGCTCTGGGGAAAGTTAGAGTTAGAGGTAAAATGTTTCACCCTCAACAACAATCATTGATGGTGTTATGTGAGTGTCATGACGAAATAGACCCCTCTAAAATCCCCCCTGAGATAATGCCAATAGATGGCGGAAGTGGTTGGAAAACTGTCTACTACGTAGAGCCTCAGCGTGATAACTTTGAAGAGAAGTTACTCACCTTTTTGCAGAGTGAAGGGAGAACCTTAGAGGACATCCAAGGTATATGCTCCCCTCCTCTAGAGACCAGAGATGCTAACAGCAACTCTGAAGACGTCATTCGTGCAGTCAATGATGTTATGAGCAGAACAATCAAGCAACCTGACAGTCAGCCATACAGACGTTTGCGGACCTTCTCTGGGGTCACTCCCACCCCAGCTGGAGAGGAGACCTTAGACAACTGGTTGGAGCAAGCAACGCTCTTAGTGGAGGAAGGTGAGTGTTCAGACAAAGAGAAACGACGTCGGATATTGGAAAGTCTTAAAGGGCCCGCCTTTGAAATCATTCAAGCTGTGCGCCTGACTCAACCTGATGCTAGCCCCCATGAGTACATTGAGGCTATAGAGAGCATTTTTGGTACAGTGGAGTCCCCAGAAGAATTATACCTGTCGTTTAGAGCTCTTCACCAACAGCCTGGTGAGCGTCTGTCTGAGTTCCTCCGAAGATTAGAGAGATCCCTTGTCAAAGTAGTACAGAGAGGTGGTTTACCTGTGAGCTCTGCCAACAGGGCTCGTTTAGAGCAGCTTATTAGAGGGTCCACCTCTGACCTCATGCTACTTCAATTGAGAATTAGGGAGCGGAGCAGTGATCCCCCTAACTTCCTGACCCTGCTACGTGAAGTGATGGAAGAGGAAGGCCGCCAGGCAGCCAGACAAACCCAAGTGGCACCTACGCGTCCTCAGCGTGTACGCACCATCCAAGCAGAAAAAGAGAAAGAATCTGACTCAGTTTCTCAAAGTGAACTGCACGCTCAGATCCGAGAGTTGAGAGCCCAGTTAGAGGAAAGAAACAATCCACGTCCTCAACCACCACCTGATGGTTCTTTCAAAAGTCCTAAAGAGAAACCAAGACAGAAAAGTGAGTCACAGAGTGAACTACAAGCACTGAGAAAACAAGTGAAAGCATTAGAAAGTAAAATGAGTGTAATGACAGTAAAATACACATCAGACCCCCCACAAGAATACACATCGCAGTCTTACCGACACAAAGCAGCTTCAGGCCACAAACCTGCCCCTGTTAAAGTGTCCCCTGCCAAAGATAATGATGAGTTTTTCTGTTATAGGTGTGGGGAAAACGGTCACATAGCCACCAAATGTACTGCCCCTGAGAACCTTCAGAAGGTCGTCAAAAAGCTCATACGCTTGGTGCGAGTTTCCCCTCCTTCCAACAAAGAGAACCCAAAGCTCACAGCTGAAGAGCAGTGTGTAGCTAGAATCAATAAGGTTGAAGTCCCAGAGAACAACACTGACTTACCTGAGGGTCTTATAGGTCCATCATTTATTCACACCATCAAAGTCAATGATGTGGTCTGTGATGCTCTCATCGACAGTGGATCTAATGTGACTATCATCTTTGAAAACTGGTACAACAAACACTTACCAGATGTCCCGATAAAACCCCTCTCTTGTCTTGGACTCTGGGGCCTTGCTGATACAGAGTATCCATACAGAGGTTACGTTGTAGTCGACATGGAGTTCACTGAGGAGATCACTGGTGTGTCGGGACAGGTAGAAGTGCTCGCCTTGATTTGTCCAGAGCCCAAGAATCAACAACAAACACCCGTGCTGGTTGGAACCAATACATCTCTGTTCCGCCGCTTATGGGAACAGGTGAAGACAAAAGGTGACAAGAACACAGTGCACTCAATGAGAATTCAGTCTGTGTACGCCCCTGTTAAAGCACAAGAGCAGCTAACCAAGGATGAAGTGTTGGGACAGATAAAGTGGAAAGGACCCGGTCCACTCTCTATTGCTCCAGGTGCAAAGCACTATGCGACCTGCAAAGTAGAAAGACAGAGTGCCCCATCTAAAGACTTTGCACTGATCAATGCACCCACTGCCCATTTACTGCCCGCTGGTGTGCTAGTACAGCCTGGTGTACTCTCAGATGCGGAGGTAGACAGTAACAGTTTCACAGTCTTAATCCAGAATGAATCCAAAAAGACAACATCCATCCCAGTGGGGACGGTCATTGCTGAGATGTATGCTGTGGACACAGTTACCCCACTCCAGCCATCTGACCTTGCAGCTGAAACCCTGGACCCAAGTCTCTTTAACTTTGGGGATTCTCCCCTCCCTGAAGAGTGGAAGAGTCGGCTTCAGCAGAAGTTAGCTGAGAGGCGGAATGTTTTCTCACTGCATGAGTGGGATGTTGGCCTGGCCAAGGGAGTTGAACACCACATACGCCTGCATGACCCCAGACCCTTCAGGGAAAGGTCAAGGAGACTAGCCCCTGCAGACATTGATGACGTGAGGCGGCATATACAACAACTGCTGGCAGCCGGAATTATCACTGAGTCTCGTAGCCCATACGCCTCACCGATCGTTGTAGTCCGCAAAAAGAACGGTGCTATAAGAATCTGTATCGACTACAGAACACTCAACAACCGCACCACACCAGACCAGTACACAATGCCACGCATTGACGACGCCTTGGACTCCTTATCAGGCAGCCAATGGTTTTCAGTCCTAGATCTACATAGTGGCTACTACCAGATCGAGATGGCTCCAGAGGACAAAGAAAAGACGGCGTTTATTTGTCCTCTCGGTTTCTATCAGTTTGAGCGCATGCCACAGGGAATCACAGGAGCGCCAGCGACGTTTCAGCGCTTAATGGAAAAAGCTGTCGGTGATATGCATCTCCTGGAAGCGCTTGTGTACTTAGATGATATTATCATCTTCGGCAAAACACTTGAAGAGCATGAACAACGTCTTCTCAAGGTGTTGGATAGACTAGAGGAGATTGGATTGAAAGTCTCAATTGACAAGTGTCAATTTTGTCAACCTCAAGTTAAGTATGTGGGTCACATTGTTTCTGCTAATGGAATAGCTACTGATCCAGACAAAGTGGAAGTAGTAAAGCATTGGAAAGAGCCCACTCACCTGAAGCCGCTCAAGTCCTTCCTCGGCTTTTGCAGCTATTATCGAAGGTTCATTGCAAATTACTCTGCCATTGTCCGTCCCCTCTCCGAGCTCACCAAGGGTTATGCCCCCACTTGGCAGGACCCCAAGACTAAAAAAAGTGTTGACTCTAGCAAAGTCTACTTCAAGCCAGCAGAGCCCTTCGGAGAACGGTGGACTCAGGACTGTCAGAAATCTTTTGAGCAGATCCGTGACTGTTTGATCAATGCCCCAGTGTTAGCATTTGCTGACCCCACCAAGACTTACATTCTGCATGTGGACGCGAGTATGAATGGACTAGGCGCTGTCTTGAACCAGGAACACCCTGAGGGTCTCAGGCCAGTAGCTTTCGCCAGTCGCAAACTTAAAGACTCAGAGCGCAACTATCCAGTCCATCAATTGGAATTTCTCGCACTAAAATGGGCTGTCGTGGACAAGTTTCACGATTACTTGTATGGAGCTAAATTTATTGTAAGAACTGATAACAACCCATTAACCTATGTGTTGACCTCTGCCAAACTCAGTGCTGTTGGGCATCGTTGGCTCGCCGCCCTTGCCACCTATGATTTCACCATTCAGTATCGTCCTGGGAGGCACAATATCGATGCTGATCTGCTGTCTCGACAGTACACTCCAGAGGAAGCTAAAGAGTGGACCAGTGTCCCACCTGCTGGCATCAAAGCCCTCTGCAAGCGCGCCTGCATCAGTGGAGAGACAGATGCGTCGGATAGACTGGTGGATCAGTTAGGAGCTCCTGCCACAGCAGTACCCGATGCTTATGTGTTTCCAGTGCACCTCAGCGTTAACACCCTCGACCAGTTGAGCTCAAAAGACATTCAGCTATCACAAGACATGGACCCAGCAATTGGGCCTGTAAAGAGAGCTATGGAGAACAATAAAGTGCTAGCTCGTTCCAAAAATGATGCGCCAGAGACTGTGTTGTTGTTACGGGAAAGCCGTAAATTGGAGCTAAAGGATGGTTTGCTCTACAGAGTAAAAGAAAAAATGTGTGGAAAACAGATTAAACAACTAGTCTTGCCAGAGAGATATCGCTCAATGGTGTTGAGGTCTCTACATGATGAGTGCGGACACCTGGGAGTAGAGCGCACTACTGAGCTGATTAAAGACAGATTTTATTGGCCGCGAATGACAGCTGAAGTCGAACAGTACATTCGAACCTGCGGAAGATGTGTCTCCAGGAAGACACTCCCTCAGCATGCCTCGCCCTTGAACCAAATAACAAGTAACGGCCCTTTAGATTTAGTATGTATTGACTTTTTGCAGATCGAGCCTGACTCTAAGGGTGTTACTAATGTGCTAGTAGTGACAGATCATTATACACGTTATGCACAGGCATTTGCTACAAAAGATCAAAAGGCTGTCACTGTTGCAAGAGTGTTGTGGGAGAAGTATTTTGTGCACTACGGCCTACCTGCACGGATACACTCGGATCAGGGCCGAGATTTTGAGAGTCGCTTGATCAAAGAGCTCTTGTCCATGCTCGGGGTTCGGAAGTCAAGAACATCTCCCTACCCCCTCAGTGTCAACTTGGACACTGTAAAGAAACAATGCTGGAGTCAACATATCACCTACCTGGTACATGCGTACAACTGCACAAAAAATGATGCCACGGGATTCTCCCCTTATCAGCTCATGTTCGGAAGGGAGGCCAGGTTACCCATCGACATCTGTTTCGGAATCTCGCCAAATGGTGAAAGTGAAACCTCCTACCAACAGTACGTCGCCAGGATGAGGAAAGAGTTGCAAAAAGCCTACCAACTGGCATCTGATGCTGCTACAAAGAGTCACCTGAAAAACAAAGCACGCTATGACCACCGTGTAAGAGACTTACCTTTGGAGAAAGGAGACAGGATTCTTATTCAGAATGTGGGTCTAAAAGGCAAGCATAAGCTCCAAGACCGATGGAAATCAACACCGTATGTTGTTTTGGAAAAGTTGGCTAATCTGCCAGTTTATAAAGTCAAACCAGAGCATGGTACAGGTGCTGTGAGAACTCTCCATCGAGACCACTTGTTGCCCATCGGTTATATGGTCAGGATGTCCAACTCTTTGGATGATTTAAACCCCACTCGGAGACCTGTCACGAGAGCTCAACTTAGCCGGAAACGACAAACAGCGAAGCCTACTGACCCAGTAGATGAAAGTGACACAGAGTCATCAGGTTCAGAGTTTGAACTTGTCCATCGTTCTCCAGAGTTTGATGTGGAGGAAGTGAGGAGACAAGTGGGAATGGTAAATCAGAGCCCTGTGGAGAATGAAGAGTGAAAACTCTGAAGAGGAAGAAAGCTCTGAGGTGGAAGCGGAGCATCATCCTAATGCAGAAACAGGGAATGAGGAACATACTGAAGGTGCTGCATCGTCTCTGTCAGACTCTGATGGCCGCGACACAAATACTGAATCTGTGGAAGAAGAAGATTTGCAAGATTTAGAAGAGGGAGCAAGCTCACCTCCATTAAACAGAACTAGACACGATAAAGTCGCTAAAAGCACAAGAAGTGAAAGTGAAAGATCTACTACAGTCAGAAAATCTCTGAGAACACCAAAACCAACCATGAGATTCACATATGAAAAACCTGGTCATCCATCCTGTGAACCAGTTACCATCATGCATCATGGTATGGTCATTCAACTCAAGTTGAACCCTCCAGATCAAGACGAAAAACCAAGGGAAAAGTCAAGAACATCCAAAAGATATGCAGAGGAGGAGAAAAGGAATCACCCTTCCAAGATGAAGAGGGACAAAAAGTGTGATGAGGACATCTACACAGTCAGAAGAGGGAGGGTGTAGCCCTGTACAAAATTTATATAGGGTACAGTGCATAAAAATTCAGTTAAATGTATGTTGTTTTGAAAGTTCATGATAACTGCAGTTCATAATAAAACTGTTAAAATATGTGTGGTTCACAAAAATGGACTATTTACAGTTAAAAGATAAATAAATATTAAAGTTTTCAAGTTCATCTGTTCATAAAATAGCTGATATCGGAGTGTTAATGTGTAAAACCTAACCTGTTACTTGTCATGTGTCAATCATTTTATTATCTGTTTTGCCTTTGGTTGAGGTCAAGCTCACAAGCCAATCAGAAGTGTGTTTGCTGTGTAAGAGAGCGGGACTAGTGGCACAGGTTAGTGTGGTGTGTACTGAGCATGCGACAGGAGAGAGACCAACGCTATCGCCCGTGAGCGCTAAGAAGAAGAAGCCTCGTTGTGTGGGGAGCGTTTAAGTTTAAGTTTATTGAGGAGGACGACTACTCGTGGGTCCTGCATATAAACTTCTGTGTAACCTGCCAGAGGTGAATATGATATGTTTGTGCTATATCTAATCTGTTGTAGTGTGAAGAGACGGAATGTGTAACGGATTTAGCGACATGCTAAATACCGAGAGCGTACTGTGCTAATGGGCCTGTGTATCGTAGCTGTAGCATTCAGATGTTTACGAAGCTAAAACGAGCTAATGCTAAGTCGCACAGAGATGGCATTTGATATTGTGGCTCATTATATGATAATATGCTTAAAGGAGGCGGACGTTGGAGAAGGAGAGAGGTCGAGACGGATCTTCCGACAGATGGTCCCTGCTGTCTGTGTGTTTTATGGGAGAAGTGAAATTCTCCATTCAGACACTGTCCTCTGCACAATCAAAACATCAAATGCCAGTAAAGACCTTGACTCCTCCAGAGACACAATGTACTGAACCTAAGGATAACATACCCTCGCCAAAAACAACTGAGACTTATCAGACACAAATAGTTTGGCCTCCTCCCTACACTGAGGCACAAGCAATGTTGAAGGCTCTCCAGCATCAGATGCCTCAAATCAAAACTCCTAGCTCAGAAATAAGAGATGAAGTAAATCAGAATAAGTCCTCTGCTAGACAGATGCTTTAGCAGGTGCCACCTCAGCAGACATCTCAGGCCCCTCCTCCTACCATGCAATCTCATCCTCCACCAATTCCATACGGCCCTTACCCAGACCCACCTCCCTTCCCTTGCCCACCAGCTGCTCTACAGAGCAGACCTCAGTTTGACAATAGAAGAAGGGGAAGTAACATTAACAGGCCCAAATCAGGACCAAACAGAAATGGTTAATGCAACAGTACTCACAACCACAAGGAGGGACTCCTCAATATGATTATAATACGTATCCTCCCTCTCCTCGAGCTCCTCCACCTCCACACCCACAGCAGGGAAATTGGCATCAGTGGAAAAGTGTATGGTTTTGTAAATGCCGTTCTTTTTCAAAAGGGGGGGAGTGGGAGTACAACAGACAGGAAAGTGTTGATGTACTATAGCTCTAAATTAGAAAATTTGGAAATAGGACACCCTACATGTGCCAGACACGAAGCAGCTATAGGGAAAGCAGTACAAAAAACATCTCACATAAAAAGTTGCAATATCAGAAGCATGCAAATTAGCAAAAGGAAAGACTGTGACTATCTATACTGATTCGGCTTATGTAGTCCAAGCTGTACCTGTAAGCATGTGTCATTGGAGAAGGAAAGGTTTTGTAACCTCAGCTGGTACCCCTGTTAAACATCTGAATCACTACTTGATTTCTATTATGCCCTGCTTGTGTTACGGCGGGTGGACAGGCAAGGCCTGGACCCAAATGCAGAGGCAGCAAAACAAAGTTTATTGTAGAAAGTGCAACAAAAAAATCACCTGAACCAGGGAATGACTGCTTGCAAGCAGAACTGATAATTCACCACTACGGGGAAAAAGGTACCAAAAGTAAGATAAGAAAAAACTAGGCTAAGCACAAAAGTAACAAATTAATAACTCAAAACTCAGCAACGCTGGAACGAGCAAACAAACGCTAAACAAAAGGCGACTGTGAAAAAACAACCACAGCGGAGATAACAGGAGATTCACAGGAGGCAGGAAGAGCGAGACGAGAGAAGCGCAAGAACTCAGTGCGAGCTGTGTTCGACCTGGATGCGTGCCCCCATGTGAGCACTGCGGACCTGGCGGCGAGGGGAACAAAGAGCCGGCCGGGGGGGCACCCGTCCGGTACCGGGTGGCCCTGTTGAGCGTTGCGAACCTCCTGTTCCACTTGCCACTGGACTGCCCCCACCACACACTTAGGATGGAGGATCGTAGCAGCGTCGGCCCCCTCTTCCCTCTCTCCGTCTGGGGTGAACTGCCGGGAAAGCGCGTCAGGTTTAACGTTCCGGGAGCCAGGGAGGTACGTGAGGGTGAAGTTGAATCTGCCCAGGAACAGTGCCCATCGGGCCTGGCGCGAGTTCAGTCGCCGAGCCGAACGGAGATAGGCCAGGTTCTTATGATCGGTCCACACCACAAAAGGCTGTGCTGCCCCCTCCAGCCAGTGTCGCCACCCCTGCAGGGCCAGTACCAACGCCAGCAGCTCCCGGTTCCCCACGTCGTAGTTTCTTTCAGCCGGGGTGAGCCGGCGGGAGAAAAAGGCGCATGGATGTAACTTCTTGTCCGCAGGCAGGCGTTGGGAGAGGACAGCCCCGACCCCAGAATCCGAGGCATCAACCTCGACCACGAACTGCTGTTCCGGATCTGGGTGGATGAGAACAGGTGCGTTAGTAAACATTTCTTTTAATTTATCAAAAGCCGCATTAGCCTCGGGTGACCAGGTGAAGGTAACTTTACTGGAGGTTAATTGAGAGAGGGGGGCCGCTATTCGGCTGTAATTCCTGATAAACCTGCGGTAGAAGTTAGCAAATCCTAGAAATCTTTGCAAGAGTAACGGGGACAGGCCAATCCCTCACCGCCTCCACTTTAGCGGGATCGGCCCGGAGTTGCCCCTTTTCCACCACATAACCCAAGAAACTTACTGTGGACATGTGAAACTCACACTTCTCAGCTTTTACATGTAACTTGTTCTCAAGGAGTCTATTCAGCACGTCTCGGACGTGGTTTACGTGTTCTGCCTGGGTGCGAGAGAAGATAAGTATATCATCTAAATAAACGAAAACCACTCTGTTTAGCAAGTCTCTGAGAACATCATTAACCAGAGATTGAAAGACTGCCGGTGCGTTGGTCAGCCCGAATGGCATTACCAGATATTCAAAATGTCCGAGGTGAGTGTTGAACGCAGTCTTCCACTCATCTCCTTCTCGTATTCTCACCAGATGGTATGCGTTGCGGAGATCCAACTTGGTGAAGACTGCGGCCTGATGAAGAGGGCTGAAAGCAGAGTCAATTAAAGGGAGAGGGTACTTGTTTTTAATAGTAATATCGTTCAGGCCGGTGTAATCTATGCAGGGGCGGAGTGACTTGTCCTTTTTCTTCACAAAGAAGAATCCTGCCCCTACAGGTGAAGAGGATGGTCGGATGAGACCGGCCGCCATGGAGTCAATTATATATTTTTCCATAGCCTCCCTCTCCAGCCTGGAAAGGTTATACAATCTTGCCGTGGGAAGGGGGGCCCCGGGGAGCAGATCTATGGCGCAATATTATGGCCGGTGTGGCGGAAGAGAGCACGCTAAGTCCTTGCTGAATACCTCTTTCAAATCGTGATACTCACGGGGAACGGTAGACAAATCGATTTCCTCCGGAGGCTGGGCGGGGCTGGTGGTCCTGGCAGGCACTGCAGACCGCAGGCAGTGAGCATGGCAGTGCGGGCTCCAGTGGCCGTAGCCCAGTCTATGTGTGGGTTGTGGCACTTGAGCCAGGGGATACCCAAAATGATGGGGGTGAGTGGAGAGGAGATAACATAAAGTTCAATGTGTTCATGATGGTTGCTAGAGAGGATCAGTTCGAGTGGTGCGGTTTTGTGAGTAACAGTTTCCAGCAATTTTCCGTCTATGGCTATTACCTCTTTAGGTGAAGTGAGCTTAGACAGAGGGAGATTGTGAGTCTTAACAAGGTCTATGTCTATGAAATTGTCATCGGCGCCTGAGTCTACTAGTACCTACACCTGCAGAGTTTGTTGTGCTCCGTGTATCATACCTGGCACCTGAATCCGCGAGGTGGAGGATGAGGAAATCCGGCTCACCAGCGACCTCCGTCCGGCTGGTGAGCCCGGTCTTTTGGCAGCTCCGGGCATCGACTCAGGAAGTGGCCTCCTTGCCCACAGTAGAGACATAACTTGTCCCGGACCCGTCTTTGGCGTTCCGCTGGTGTGAGGCGGGCTCGCCCCAGCTGCATGGGCTCATCGGCTGGTCCGGGCAGGGCTTCGGGGGCGGCTCCTCGGGTGGTGAGTGGGGTTTCAGCGGAGGCGGTCGGGAAACTAATCAGTGGTCGTCTCCTGTGCCTGTCTAGTCTTTCTCTCTGTCTCTCCCTCATCCGGTTATCTAAGCGGATGGCTAGATCAATCAGGCTGTTCAATGAGGGACTATCTTCTCGCGTAGCAAGCTCATCCTTAATTTCCCCTGCTAGCCCCTTTACAAACACGGCCTGAAGCGCAGCGTCACCCCATCCACTTTCAGAAAATAGAGACGACTCTGGCCCTTCCTGTAGAGAGCGTCAGTGTTCTTTGCCCAGTCCAGTTTATTGCCAATATGTACCTCCAGGTACTTGTAATCCTCCACAATGTCCACACTGACCCCCTGGATGGAAACAGGGGTCACCAGTGCCTTGGTTCTCCTCAGGTCCACTACCAGTTCCTTAGTCTTTGTCAGGTTTAGTTGCAGATGGTTCTGCTCCCACCACGCGTCGACGCGTAGTGACGTGAACGTCGAGGACTGTGATTGGTCCGTTCAGAACGTAATTTTTGGTTCAGTCGCAGCCATATGGTCGCAGCACAACAACACCGCCATTTTCAAAGTTTCTGTGGTGAGAGCTACAAGAAAAACTGAATTATCAAGGAGGTACGCAAGTACGACCACCTCTACAACTCCTCTTCGCGGCAGCAAGAGCCCCCGAAACCATACAAAGACACAGCCGCACCCCCCTAGCGGCTTGGCGGTGAATTGCGGAGCAACGCATTCCCTCGACGCAGAACTACGAATGCTCAGTGACGGCGTAGGGTGTACGCCGTCGGTACGGCGTCGCCGCGACGCCGAAGCCTAAACCAAGCTTTAATCCCCCCCTCCCCAGCCTCTCCATAACAGCTGACCAGGTGAGGATGGAGCTCAGGAGGATGAAGGCAAGGAAGGCCCAGATGGCATCACCTCCAGACTGCTTAGGTACTGCACAGATCAGCTCTGCAGGGGTCCTCCTGCACATTTTCAATATGAGCCTCAGTCTGGAGAGACTTCCAGCCCTTTGGAAAACTTCCTGTGTGGTTCCTGATGCAAGGATCGCACATCTCAGGGAGCCCAACCACTCCAGGCCTGTAGCCTTAGCTTCCCGCTTGATGAAGACCCAGGAGAGGATTATACTGAACCACCTCCATCACCTGGTGAGCCGGACGACCCCTACAGTTTGCATATCATGGAGGACGCAGTCATCTACCTGCTTCATCGATCTCTTTCTCATCTGGAGCATACTGGAAGCATGTTGAGGGTCACGTTTTTTGACTTTTCCACTCCTTTTAACAAAATCCAACCATCACTGCTCAGAGGGAAGCTAGAAGGAGCCAGAGTAGACTGCCACCTGACTGCGTGGACCATCACCAACAGACTACAGCATGTGAAGCTTTGTGAGTGTGTCTCCAATGTGGTAGTTTGCAGCACTGGGGCTCCACAGGGGACAGTGCCATCCCCTTTCCTCTTCACCCTCTTCAGACACAACACCAACAGCTGCCACATCCAGAAGTTCTCCGATGATACAGCCATAGTTGGACACGTATCACAGGGGAACAAAGTGGAATACAGGGAGGTTGTGACCAACTTCTTCAACTGGTGTGGACTGAACCACCTACACATAAACGCCAGCAAGACAAAGTAAATGGTGAAGGTACCACAGAATATACCGATGTTCTCCTCAACAACAAACTGGAGTGGACAAATAATACAGATGCCCTGTACAGGAGAGACCAAAGTTGTCTGCACCTGCTAAGAAGACTGAGGTCCTTTGGAGTATGTAGAATTCTGTTAAAAACATTTCATAATTCTGTGGTGGCATCTGCAGTTTTCTATGCAGTGGTCTACTGGGGCTGTGGAAGCTCAGAGAGGGACAGGAAAAGACTTAACAGGAGAGCTGGCCAGGAGACCTGGCTCTGTCCTGGACTGCCTCTCTGGACACCATTGAGAAGGTGGATGAGAGGAGGATGTTAGCCAGGCTGACATCGATCACAGACAACCCATTATTGTGTTTATTGAGTTTTATTTACATATATGGTGTAGACCGGTGTTGATTAGTTGTGTTCACTGTTCGTAAAAAGGGAGTCATGGAGGACGATTTGGAGCGTTTCCTGCATTTGAGAGACGTCCCAAGACAAGGTGGGCATAACATTCATTCATTAAAACCTCCTCAATAAGAACGCCCCCTGTACAGGGGGCAAGCGTGAGATGCGTGCAGCTCAGATGATCAAGGGTCACACTAGGAAGCACCAATCCTAACTTGTACCATACTAGAATAAGGGGAGAAACTAAGCTAAATGCCTTTACCAAGCATTGCCACCCAAACGAAACATAATTCATACCACAATAAATTATATGGGCATATAACGAAAACACAAAAATAGTGTACATCTTTAGAGCATCTGCTGTGTTCACCACTTCACACAAGCCATGCAAGCCGGGTATCATATGAAAGCAGATAGTCTGATGATCACAACAACAACATATCTGTCTGCTCACTGTGCGACGAAAACTCGGTGAGCCAGCAGCCAAACAGTAGCAGTAAGCAGTAAAAATATTTCGCAAAATCATGCAGTATGTCTTTCCTTTGCTGTTTTGTGGTCAGAAGTTATATTCCAGCTTGAAAAAACGATGCTAATATCTGTTCCTATAACTCTGTGTTAGTTTGAGATCGACCAAGGTGTTACTTCACTGTTTTATTTGCATTTCGTCCCTTTATGAGGGCTAAAAACAACAGCAAGCAGAAAAAAAGGCTGCAACAGAGAAGATTCTCCATGAGCCTGGGAGAGATAAAGGTACTCTGCTCAGATGCGCTCAGATGAGCACCTGTGTTAAAACATCTGTAAAACTGCTCAGGTTCATTATTTTAGCATGCACTTTTGCACAGTTACTCATCAGATATTACTTTACTAATTCATATATTAATGTGGCTACCATCACATGATTCAAATGTGGTTTTTACTCCAAATAATGTTTTTTTTGTTTTAGGCAGAGATAAAAATTAAAAATTTCTCCTCTGTTCAAGAGGAATTTACTCTGACACAGTAACACATATCTTGATTGATTTTGTAGTAATCTCACAGGTCTAAGCTTTCTTTTGAGACCAAGATTATTCATACAGCCCTTGTAGTTGTGAAGATATACTTTATTTATTTTGGGTAAGTCATTTCGGATAGGAGGCGGACAAAATAGGCCTGGTATTGAAGAGGATTTATTAACTTAATGTAGCAACACAGAGTTTAAGGTAAGCTAATGGTTGCACCCATGCTCTAACCATAGAGCCTCTTACATTAAGTTATGCTAATCCTGCAACCCTAATGTAATGTCGTCGGGCTAATACGTGTTGCATTTCACTTTTCTGTAGAACTACTTTTCTTTTATCTTGCCATGGTAATTGTGGACGCCATGGCTAGTGGTGAATAGGCTATGGTAGAAGCTGGTCTAATGAAATAATACACGAAATTGTATTGTGGCCAGATTTATCAGTGATATAATGGACTCTGTGTGAAGTGAACCTTGGATCTCTGTGTTTATCACTCATGTTCAAAGCAAGCATCTCAAATATTTCTTCTAATATTTTATGTTTGGAGGTTGAAAAGGCAGTGTTACGCACAATGACGGATGAGCAAATCAACAATTACATCACGTCTTATGGTGACCGAGTAGCAGTCCTATCATTCTGTGAACAAACAGACACAGATAAGTGTAGCACCAATAAGGAGACTCTTTTACAGAAACTAAGAGATAGAATTGGAACAAGAAAAATGAAATAAAAAACAAAACAAGCACTGTCTAATGCACCAGGTGTGTTCCTAAGCACAGGTGGAGCGATGCCCTTCCAGGAAAACCACATGAATGTGATTTTGCACATGTGAATTTAACATGTGAAAACATGTTAAATCCACATGTGAAAAATGTGGCGTGATTTGCACGTTAAACATGGGAAATGTGGTTTTGGAACATTTTTCATGGTGTAATGTGTGAAACCCATGTAAATTCCTATGTGAAACCCATGTGATTACATTTGAAACCCATGTTATTACATGTGAAACTTATATCATTACAAGTGTAACCCATATAAACTCCCATGTGAAAGCAATACAAATACCTGTGTGAAACTGTAGTATAATTTTTTCCAACCAGATATGTGATGACTGAGAGAAACACTGTAACCAATGGTAGATAATAGTGGCAGATTTGTTGAGCATGATATTGTAGTAGAAATTTGATAGCTCATTTGCTTGAGACTACAGGAGAAGTAGAGAAATGAAGAAGAAGCACATAAAAGGTCAAGATGGTGTTGTGCAGAGATCACGGAGGAGAATGCTGTGCAGTGATCATGGAGGATGATACTGTGCAGAGATCACGGGAGCAGGGCGCCTGTATCATGGCTCTTTGGGACTTTCCATGGCCTTGCAGGTGTCTTTGCAGCTGTTGTTTGTGACTACATAACCCTGTGTGGCCTTATATAACCTTACTGTATTCGTCTATAAATCCATATTTGAGTGTTTATTGTAATCACTGAAAGGTTGAATGTTCTTATAATCACACTATGATTCAATGATGATTCAATATACTTACTATGTTTTAATATAATTTCAAAAGTACACTTAATGATAATGTGATTGTGTGATATGCATATATACTTTATATGCATCTATGGCAATAAATTGTAACTTGATAACATTTTTTATAAAATAGAGCACATGACGACCAGAAGCTAATGGTGTCATTTCAAAAGAATAGAAAGAAAATAAAAAGAGAGCATCCTCAAGATGCACCTTTAATGTATCAATACAAGTTTGAATAAGATAGGGAAAGTCCAGGCAGAATAATAGCTAAAAGATTACGTAATGGTGTAAAAATAGACGAACCTTAGAATAAAGAGGAGATGCCCCCAAGGGCGTGGTAATGTCATGATCTGTCATGTCTCTGTTTTCGTTTCCTGTTTTATTTTGATAGTCTCGTTTTCCCCTGTGTTGTCTGTATGTTTACTTCCTCCCTTTGTTCTCCTTCCCGCCGTTGTGATTGCCTGCCCCGCCCTAATGTGCTTCACCTGTGCTACCTCCCTCCTAGTTTATTTAGTCTGTGTCTTCCCTTTCTCCTGTGCCAGATCTTCTTTGCCTTCGTGTGAGAGTTCCAGCGTCCTTTGTTTCAGTATTCCTAGTGTGTGTTTCGACCCTCTCTTTGTTCATTGACCACTCTTCTGCCTGTCGTTTTGGATACCTCTGCCTGTTTGGTTTGCCTGCCCGTGTACCGACCTTCTTCTGGATTAAACCTTTTGAGCTGTGATAGTCTGTCGTCTGCTTTGTGGGTCCATACTTCTGTGAGTCTGATAGCAAGATCTGGCCACATTATGGACTCCGCAGACCCAGATACTCTCCGCCGAGCGCTCCAATCACGGGAAAAGAGACTGCAACACCAGGAGGAAAAGACAAGTGTTCTTGGACACGAATTGAGAGCAATGTCCGAGCAGCAGTCGAGCCTCTTGGCAGCTTTTGGTTCCCAGATGAACTTTTTGGTGGAACAGGTTCAGCGGCTCCAGAAGCCACCGCCACCCAGTGACACCGTTCCTGATCCATCTCGGCAGGCTGCTTCTGATGCATCTTCTCCTGTGTCCCCTTCCTCGCCTCCTCACATCCAGTTGTCCAGACCGGAGCGCTTCTCTGGTGACTCGGGTGACTGCAGAGCCTTCCTAACACAATGTGAGTTACATTTTGAGTTTCAAGCTACGTCTTTTCCTACCGACCGGTCCAAGATAGCCTACATCATTTCCCACCTGACCGGTAGGGCTCTGGACTGGGCCACTGCTGAGTGGAACAGGAGGGCGGAGACCTGTAATTCACTCCAAGTGTTCACCAAGACTTTCTCCCAGATTTTTCAGACCACATCACCAGGCCGGGAGGCGGCCAGGCGGCTTGTTGCTCTCCGTCAAGGGAAGAGACGGGTCACGGATTATGCCATCGAGTTCCGCACCCTGGCAGCTGAGAGTGGGTGGAACGAGTCCGCCCTGTCCGACGCCTTTCTGAACGGCTTATCAGAGACAATTAAGGACCACTTAGCCCCTCTTGACCTGCCCACTGAACTTGATTCACTCATCGCCCTAGCTTCTAAGATCGATAAAAGACTGTTTGAACGAGAAAGGGCTCGACCCAGTGCTTCCAGCCCTGTGGTTACCAGCCAGAGATCCTCATCTGGTGTCACCCCGTTTTCCTGGGGTCAGCCCCCATCCGTTAAGCCAGTCGAAACCCCCTCGTTTCTACCTGAAGAGCCCATGCAGATTGGGAGAACCAGGCTCTCACCGGAGGAGCGACAGCGCCGCATGAAGGAGGGCCGCTGCATCTACTGTGCGCAGCTGGGGCACATCCTCGCTAACTGTCCAGTGAAGACCAGGGGCACATCCAGTAGTCATAGCAAACTGGTGAGCATGACCACATTGACCACTGAATCTACTCGTCAGCTTCCTACAGTTTCTCTCATGTCTTCCTCCTTGTCCCTTAGACACCCAGTCGTCATTGATTCTGGAGCTGATGCCAATTTTATGGACTACGACCTGGCCCAAAAGCTAAGCCTGTCATTTTTGCCCCTGCCTCAACCCATCAGCGCCAGTGCCCTTGATGGGCGTCTGCTTTGTAGTATAACTCACCACACCTCTCCAGTAACCCTCACCTTCAGTGACTCTCACACAGAAGAGCTCTGCTTCCATCTTTATCAAGCCCCTCTGCATCCTCTGATTTTGGGCCACCCTTGGCTCATTCACCACAAACCACACATCGACTGGTCTACTGGAGAAGTCAAGACCTGGGGCGTGGACTGTGAGCATTGCTGTTTCCCTAAACTAAACTCTGTGTCTACTTCTGCTCCCCCCAACAATCCGACTCACTCCGTTAAGGTGGCCCAAAGTGAGGGCACTGAAACAGACTTTCCCGACCTCTCCAGTGTGCCGTCCTGCTACATGGACTTAAAGGAGGTGTTCAACAAGTCCAAGGCCACCTCCCTGCCTCCTCATCGTCCCTATGATTGCGCCATTGATCTGTTGCCGGGCACCTCCCCCCCCAAGGGGCGTCTGTACTCCCTCTCAGGCCCTGAGACACAGGCCATGAAAGATTACATTGACTCTGCCCTGGCCGCAGGTATTATCCGCTCGTCCTCCTCCCCGGCCGGGGCGGGGTTCTTCTTTGTGGCCAAGAAGGACAAAACACTCAGACCCTGTATTGATTACAGAGGCCTGAATGACATCACCATTCGGAACAGGTATCCTCTCCCTTTGATTTCTTCTGGGTTCGAACTGTTAAAAGGGGCTAAAGTGTTCACTAAACTGGACTTACGTAATGCTTACCATTTAGTTAGGATAAGGGAGGGGGATGAGTGGAAAACGGCATTTAACACCCCTAGTGGACACTATGAATATCTTGTAATGCCGTTTGGCCTAACCAATGCCCCAGCCGTGTTCCAGGCCCTAGTGAATGATGTCCTCCGTGATATGTTAAACCACTATGTCTTTGTGTACTTAGATGACATCCTCATTTTCTCCCCGGATGAAGCCACACATGTACAGCATGTTCGGCAAGTTCTCCAGAGACTCCTAGACCACCAGTTGTTTGTTAAAGCTGAAAAATGTGAGTTTCATGCCTCTACAGTCTCCTTCCTGGGCTTCATCGTCTCCGAGGGGGAGGTGAGGATGGACCCGGAGAAGGTTAGTGCTGTGACCACCTGGCCTACCCCTTCCAACAGGAAAGAGGTCCAACGCTTTCTCGGGTTTGCTAACTTTTACAGGAAATTCATCAGAAATTTCAGCACCATTGCCACCCCCTTGCATGCTCTAACCTCCTCCAAAGCTCAGTTCTTTTGGAGCCCACAGGCAGAGAAAGCCTTCCAGAGACTTAAGCAGAGCTTCACCACAGCACCTGTTCTCACCCTGCCCGACCCCTCTCTTCAGTTTGTGGTTGAAGTGGACGCCTCCGATCTGGGTATTGGAGCCATCTTGTTGCAGAGGTCAGTAAGTGACAATAAGTTACATCCCTGTGCTTTTCTGTCCAGGAAATTGTCCCCGGCGGAGAGAAATTATGATGTCGGCAACCGAGAACTGCTAGCCATCAAGGTGGCCCTGGAAGAATGGAGGCACTGGCTGGAGGGGGCAGAGCAACCCTTTCTTGTGTGGACTGATCATAAGAACTTGGAATACCTGAGAACAGCCAAGAGATTGAACGCAAGACAGGCAAGGTGGAAATTGTTTTTCGATCGGTTCAACTTCAATCTGTCCTATCGTCCTGGTTCCAAGAATGTAAAACCCGATGCTCTCTCAAGACTATTCTCCCCAGATTCAGAGCCCAAGGCCAACGTCCCCATTCTGCCTCCCTCATGCTTCATTGGGGCAGTTACCTGGGAGATCGAACGCAGAGTGATGGAGGCTAATCGAGGCCATTCCACCCCTGAAGGGGTTCCCCCTAATCGTCTGTTTGTTTCCCCAGAGCTGCGTTCACAGGTTATTCATTGGGCCCACTCGTCGTTCCTGTCCTGCCATCCCGGCGTCAGCCAGACCATCTTCATGATTCAGCAGAGGTTTTGGTGGCCGGCCATGAGGAGGGAGGTAACTGAATATGTGGCTGCATGTCCTGTTTGTGCCAGGAACAAGTCCTCCCGAAGACCTCCCTCAGGACTTCTGCATCCTCTGCCCGTGCCTCGCCGCCCCTGGTCTGACATCTCTTTGGATTTTGTCACAGGATTACCACTTTCTGAAGGTAATACCACCATACTCACTGTCGTGGATCGTTTTTCCAAAATGGTCCATTTCATCCCACTGCCCAAACTCCCCTCTGCCAAAGAGACAGCAGAGGTGGTTTTGCACCATGTTTTCCGGCTCCATGGTTTCCCTAGGAATGTCCTGTCAGACCGGGGGCCGCAGTTTGTGGCACAGTTTTGGAAGGCATTCTGCAATCTCCTTGGTGCCTCTGTCAGCCTCTCCTCCGGCCATCACCCACAGACCAATGGACAGACGGAGAGACTCAACCAGGAGCTGGAGACCGGGCTACGGTGTCTCACCTCTCAAAACCCCACCACATGGAGTAAGAACCTTATATGGATTGAATATGCGCATAACACCTTATCTTGTTCCTCCTCTGGCATGTCTCCCTTCCAGTGTGCTTACGGCTATCAGCCTCCTCTGTTCCCCGCCTTGGAATGTGAAGTCAGCGTCCCTTCTGCACTTGCCTTAGTCCGCAGATGTCGGCAGGTGTGGACCCGAGCCCGACAAGCCCTCTTAAGAAGTTCCGGGGCTTACAAGAGGGCTGCTGATCGGCACAGGATTCCTGCCCCATCCTATCAGGCAGGCCAGAGGGTGTGGTTATCCACCCGGGATCTTCCACTCCGAGTGGAATCCCGTAAGTTGGCTCCTCGCTTCATTGGTCCTTTCCCTGTGTCCAAAGTTATTAACCCTGTGGCTGTAAAGTTAAAACTGCCTAGGTCCATGAAAGTGCACTCCACGTTCCACGTCAGCCGCATCAAGCCCACCAGAGAAAGTCTCTTGGTCCCTCCTTCCAGACCCCCTCCGCCCCCCCGGGTCATTGATGGGGGCCCGGCTTACACGGTCAAACGACTGCTGGCTGTGCGTCGCCGGGGCCGTGGCCGCCAATATCTGGTTGACTGGGAGGGCTACGGCCCCAAAGAACGGTGTTGGGTGTCCTCTAGTGACATTCTGGACCGGACACTCATTCAGGACTTTCACCGCCGCCATCCTGAAGAACCAGGGCCGTCCGGTGCCGGCCGTTGAGGAGGGGGTACTGTCATGATCTGTCATGTCTCTGTTTTCGTTTCCTGTTTTATTTTGATAGTCTCGTTTTCCCCTGTGTTGTCTGTATGTTTACTTCCTCCCTTTGTTCTCCTTCCCGCCGTTGTGATTGTCTGCCCCGCCGTAATGTGCTTCACCTGTGCTACCTCCCTCCTAGTTTATTTAGTCTGTGTCTTCCCTTTCTCCTGTGCCAGATCTTCTTTGCCTTCGTGTGAGAGTTCCAGCGTCCTTTGTTTCAGTATTCCTAGTGTGTGTTTCGACCCTCTCTTTGTTCATTGACCACTCTTCTGCCTGTCGTTTTGGATACCTCTGCCTGTTTGGTTTGCCTGCCCGTGTACCGACCTTCTTCTGGATTAAACCTTTTGAGCTGTGATAGTCTGTCGTCTGCTTTGTGGGTCCATACTTCTGTGAGTCTGATAGGTAAACCCTGAGCTGAATGGTATAAAAGACGAAGCACTGACCATTGTAAGTTGGAACTTCCTCAGAATTGCACGCTGTGTGTTTCTGGATGTTTTTCCCCTTTGTTGCCAGCAATAAAGTATTTTTGCTTCTCGGACCCTGACTCCTGCAGATCCTTTTTGAGCAATTGTCTAAGAAGATTCTTTGAAACAATCGGACAGCAGAATTTGGCTTTTTCTGGCCTGTTGTGGTTTGTACATTTGGCCTTCACATTCCACGACATATCAGTGGCAAGCCAGCCAGGAGAGGACAAGGATCAAGAGGTCTCCGGCAGCAGAGGCGGCTACACTCTGCCACCAGACACTTGGGCCCACAAAATTTAAAGGTAAGCAGAGCCTTTATTTCTGCAAATCAGAAGAGAGTGTCTGAGTGACGAGAGTTGTCCGCCCAGGTGATTGGTATGACTCTGATGATCCACCTCTACTGAACCTGACCTATTTTAAATTTACCAAATCATTCAGTGATTGCAGGAGGCAGCCGAAGGTATTGTCTGTCTGTGTCCGCTTAAGCTTTGTGTCTGTATGCATGTCTGTGTCTGTCTTAGTGCTTTAGCAATAACCATGATGCGGACATGAATGAGTGGGGAGATTGTGAAAAAAATCATATTCAATATATGTATTG
Organism: Chaetodon auriga; assembly: GCF_051107435.1. NCBI lineage: Eukaryota > Metazoa > Chordata > Actinopteri > Chaetodontiformes > Chaetodontidae > Chaetodon > Chaetodon auriga. Next base: position 28,269,809 of record NC_135080.1, on the reverse strand, counting down.
CATGAGTTGATAAGTCTGAATATTCGGAGATTGAAAGTGACACAGACCCTGTAGTGGGAAAGTTTATTAAGTTGACAGTTTCCTTAATAAGCGCCTTTCCAAATGTTGAGGAAGTGAATTTTGGGAGGGTGAGACGTAACACAGATCGGGAAAGGAGTAAATGAAGCTTTAAAAGGTACTAAAGCATCTTGGACTTTGATTTAAGGCTAGAAGTAGGCCGCTCATGTTGGGGGAAGTGTATTGAGCGTGCAGAGATGGGAGATAGATGAGAGTGAGGATCGTGTGTAACAGGGAGACCTGTGTGATAAAAGTATACCAAGTCAAAGCAGGCACAGTTGTCTTTCTTATGTGTTTAGTGATAACGAGCAGACCGCCTAAAAAGATTAGCCGGGTCTGAACGGGTGGGTTGTCTGATCGTCGACGGAGTCAGCGTTTATGGATACCGCTTTTCTGAACTAGAAAAGGTCTGAACGGGTAAATGGCTTGACAACACCAGTGGGTCATCGTCATGGATACCACTGTCTAAAGATTAGACAGGTCTGCACGGGTGATTGAGTGACCAGCACGCGCTGCCTCGGGAAAGCGAGAGTTAAAAGAAGTGCACAAAATCGCTAGGTAGTGATTTCAAGAGAAAATATAAAAAGAACTGAAAAAGGAGTTACAGAAAAACAGGAGAATAAGAGCTTAGAGTTGAGAATATAGTTGCAGGAGAAAAAGGGTTAAAAAGAAGGAGAAAAGTAAGCAGAATCAAAGGGAGGGGTGAGCTGGCCTCTTCCCCTCTCACACACGTCCTTGACACACACAGAGGAGAGTGCAGGTGCAGAAAGCCACACACACACATACGCGTAGGAGGAGAGTAGCCAAGACACACACACATAGGAGAGAAAGTTGTGAAGTAAACCACACACACCAGAGGCCACGGAGCCGAGCTACTCCAGGGAGAGAGCAGAGGAGGAGAAGCAAAGTTGTAAACTTGCAGCAAATACCTCATCAGTCATCAATTGGGCATATTATATTAGGGATTTTGACGCTGCTAGGGTTTTTACTATTTCTCACATTATATTGAGAATAATGGAAGGTCTGGATGCTGCTTAAATGTATAATAAATAAATAACAATAGAACACAGTAAGATGAGATAAAATAAATAATATAAATAGATAATAAGTGAACAAGGTGCTAAATGGTTAGTAAATAGTATAATACTAAAGACGAAATATAATAGATAATATTAATAGACAATAAGTTAATTAATAATAAACAATAAGTGAATGATATAAGATTGAAAGACTAAGTAAATAATAACTATAAAGAAGAAAGTGGATGGATGAACAGAGGGAAAGTAGTGATAGTGAAGACGAGATAGTGACGCCTGAGCACTTTAATAGCACAGGAGATATTGAAACACGTGGCCTCAGAACACATTTTGGTTGGAACAAACCTACATTGACAACGAAGGCATAGAGAATTGGCAAACTGAACAAGAAATCAATCTGAAATTGTGGCTGATCACACGGATTATTAATTTGGCTCAAACAAACGAGGAGTTTCCTTCAATACCATGGGAAAGAGTAATACAAGGTTTGTGAACACCAAATACTTTGGCAACCCTATTAGAAGTACTGTGTAATAATCCAACTGTTACATGTCCAATAATAATGTTTGTTAATGTTTCAATAACTCTCCCTTTGCGTCCTTTTCTAGGAATCCCTGAAAACCTGACTATAGCAGGGAGACACAGGGCTGCAGTGGATCCACGACTAGAGATACACATCGTCCTCAGAAGGGTAGAGTGGGAGACAGGAAAATTTGGATGTATTACAAAAACCCCTGCCGCAGACGGATCTGAAGATTTGAGATACGACCCCACCAGAACACCTAGACTTAAACGAGTTATAACTGTGGGAAAAATAATAGTACTGATAAGAACAAAAGGAGAAGGAGAGCCTGAGCTCACTAGACAGGAGTTAGGAGTAAAACAGGGATTTATGGGAATTAAAATGTCAAAAGGGGAGGGGCTGTTAATCCCAGTAGATCTAGTAATAAGACAACATTCAGATTATGCAAAACAAATTAAGCAGTGCATGATAAAATGGCACAAGCGGACATCAGGAAGACTGCAGTGGCCTGAAAGAGGAACTTTTAAAGCATCCTGCTGCAGAGAAGTGGAGGCCAATATCCATCCATCCATCCATTTTCTCCTGCTTATCTGGGGCCGAGTCGCGGGGGCAGCAGTCTGAGCAGGGACGCCCAAACTTCCCTCTCCCTGGACGCTTCCTCCAGCTCATCCGGGGGGATCCCAAGGCGTTCCCAGGCCAGCCGAGTGACATAGTCACTCCAGCGTGTCCTGGGTCTTCCTCGGGGCCTCCTCCCGGTGGGGCATGCCTGGAACACCTCCCTAGGGAGGTGTCCAGGGGGCATCCGATAGAGATGCCCGAGCCACCTCAGCTGACTCCTCTCGATGTGGAGGAGCAGCGACTCTACTCTGAGCTCCTCCCAGGTGACAGAGCTCCTCACCCTATCTCTAAGGGAGTGCCCTGCCACCCTGCGAAGGAAACTCATTTCAGCTGCTTGTATCCGGGACCTCATTCTTTCGGTCATGACCCAAAGTTCATGACCATAGGTGAGGGTAGGAATGTAGATTGACCGGTAAATCGGGAGCTTCGCCTTTCCACTCAGCTCCTTCTTCACCACAACAGACCGATACAGCAACCCCATTACTACTGCCGCTGCACCGATCCGCCTGTCAATCTCACGCTCCATTCTTCCCTCACTCGAGAAGAAGATCCCAAGATACTTAAACTCCTCCACTTGAGGCAGGAACTCTCCCCCAACCCGGAGGGAGCAAGCCACCTTTTTCCGGTCGAGAACCATGGCCTCGGACTTGGAGGTGCTGACTCTCATCCTAGCTGCTTCACACTCAGCTGCGAACCGCCCCAGTGCATGCTGAAGGTCCTGGCTCGAGGGAGCCAACAAGACTACATCATCTGCAAAAAGCAGAGACGAAATCTGCTGGCTCCCAAACCGAACCCCCTCCGGCTCATGGCTGCGCCTAGAAATTCTGTCCATAAAAATAATGAACAGAACCAGTGACAAAGGGCAGCCCTGGTGGAGTCCAACATGCACCAGGAACAGGTCTGACTTAGTGCCGGCAATGCGGACCAAGCTCCTGCTCTGGTTGTACAGGGACTGTACAGCCCTCAGCAGAGGGCCTCCAACCCCATACTCCCGGAGCACCTCCCACAGAATGACACGAGGGACACGGTCGAATGCCTTCTCCAAGTCCACAAAACACATGTGGACTGGTTGGGCAAACTCCCATGAACCCTCAAGCACCCTGTGGAGGGTATAGAGCTGGTCCAGTTTTCCACGGCCAGGACAAAAACTGCATTGTTCCTCCTGAATCTGAGGTTCGACTATCAACCGGATTCTCCTCTCCAATACCCTGGAATAGACTTTCCCAGGGAGGCTGAGGAGTGTGATCCCACGATAGTTGGAACACACCCTCCGGTCCCCTTTTTAAACAGAGGGACCACCACCCCAGTCTGCCAGTCCATAGGCACCGTCCCCGACTGCCACGCAATGTTGCCGAGGCGTGTCAACCAGGACAGCCCTGCAACATCCAGTGACTTGAGGTACTCAGGACGGATCTCATCCACCCCCGGTGCTTTGCCACCGAGGGTGGCCTCCACTCCGGTCGGGTTTTTTTTTTTTTTTTTCTTTTTTACCGTCTGCTTGCTCTTAGTTTGGCTGGTGATATAAAGTTAATTGGGAAACTTTGCTCGTACTGAATGCGGTGCCTTTGAGAAGAATACAGTGAACAAGGCTGACATATTATTTCCCTGTTTGCCATCACTGGATGTTCGCATGAATCACCAAGTTCACACAGATCATTAAAAAATAAACAGTCTTACAGACCACTTATACACTTACACACAAATAGCTGAACACACAAGTAGCTTATATTAATATTTTTATTGTATATCAATTTCAGACTTAAAATAATGTACCAATTTAAGCCCCACCCATTTCCGTTAGGCCCCGCCCATTCCTAGTACCGATACAGATACAGATAATTTAGATGGTTGAACAGATACAGATACAGATACAGATACAGATAGTGGTGTACTCGCTCATCCCTAGGAGGCAGTGACCGACGTGACATGAGCCGTTTTCAGCTCTGTCTTGTCAAATTGATTGTGGTCACAAAGTAAAACAGATATAGGGCTAGGTAAGTCAGCACAACCAGTCCAGATCAAAGTTAAAGAGGGAATCGTATTGCCATATAAAGAGCAATATCCACTAAAAGAACATCAAGTAGCAGGAATACAACCCATTATCAAGGGCCTGATAGCAGCAGGAGTGTTAAAACCAACCAAAAGTCCGTGCAATATGCCAATTTTTCCCCTTAAAAAGCCAAATTCCGACGATTATCAATTGGTGCATGATTTGCGTCCTATAAATGCCATTGTTGAGGCAGAAATACCTGTGGTTCCGGACCCACATTCCATTCTTTCTAATATCCCACATGATGCCTGCTGGTATACGGTCATTGATCTATGCTCAGCATTTTTTTGTGTACCCCTATACCCAGACTCACAGTATTTTTTTGCTCTCACCTTTCAGGGACAGCAATACACTTCTACACGTCTCACACAAGGCTACGTTGAGAGCCCGTCAATATTCAGTAGAGTGTTAGCCAATGATCTTCAACACTTAGAGCTCACAAGCACTGTGTTACAACATATGGATGATCTACTGATTTGCAGCACTTCCAAAGAACAGTGTCTCAAGGACTCAGTCTCCGTTCTGATGGCGTTGGAAAAAGGGGGCCATAAAGTAAGCAAAGACAAATTGCAATTCTGCCAGTCACAAGTCAAGTACTTGGGCAGACAACTCTGTGGCAATAAACAAACCATTGCACCGTCACAAATTGAGGCGGTGACAAAAGCTCCCAAACCACGAACGGTGGGACAAATGCTCTCCTTCTTGGGGATGGCCTGTTTCAGTTGACCATGGATCTGTGATTATGCTATCAGAACAGCTCCACTGCGTGGTTTGGTTCGAGCTGCAGGTAAAAAAAATGGTTCAGCCGAACTACAGTGGACTCCAGAAGCTGAAGGAGCCTTTGAGTCCCTTAAACAGGACATGTAACAGGCCCCAGCACTTGGCAATCCTAATTATGCTAATGTATTTCATTTGTATGTTGCAGAAAAAGCAGGATATGCATGCACGGTACTGATGCAGGAAACTCCTACTGGTAAGCAACCACTAGCATATTACAGCACAAAGCTAGATAACATTGAAACAGGTCTGCCTCCCTGTTACCAGGGGCTAGCAGCAGCCGCCTTCCAGAAAGCATCAGCCATTACAATGGGGCATCCGATTGTAGCAGTATGATATGCTGCTGGGGGCTGAATACAGGTGGGTCGGCTGCTCTGTATTCACTTGCCGCATTAGCCTATCGGTGAAAAGGGCGAGGGTATAAAAAGGAGACTGTGTCCCTCCCTCATCCTCTCTCACTTCCTGGCTCGAAGGCCCTTCTGCTTCCCAGCCTTCCACTTCCTCCTCTGTTCTCCGTGCAGGTAGGTACGCAGCTGCATACCGGCAGGTTATTTTTAGCTCACATTAGCCTATTAAATGGTTCGGCTGTGTGTTTTTAGTGGTCCATCGTCGTTAAGGGGATGGTGGCGATCTTCCTTGTTGGCCACAAGCATTAGACAAAAAGACCAGGTACGGACACATTAATGTATGTTCAGCCTAGCAATAGCCGGCTAGCCCAGGTGCTAAACGCCTCACCGGTCTGTGTCCAGAGCGGCACTTAAGGCATCACCGGCGCACCACAGACGCTCCTATTTGCACAGAGCCGTGCAGAGCCTCCTCGTCTCTCTCCCTACTGGCTGAGCGCCTGCTGATCCGGACCAGTGGATCAACTCTGGAAGCTAAGATAAATGCAGGAACGCTGCTGCTTCGCCGACCCTCATTGCCTGTAGCTTGTGCATGCTGCTCCTGCTTCCGCTTCGCTCGCTACTGCCTGCTCCGCTCGCCACTGCTTGCTCTGCTTGCTGTCGCTGCCACCGCTTTAGGTTGGGACTAGCTTGGAGTGGTTGCTTGGGCCCTGGTACTCTGGCCCAGCTCCTCTCGTAACATCGGGCCCCAGCGGTGGTTGCCCAGCCTGGACTGTGTGTGTGTGTGTGTGTGTGTGTGTGTGTGTGTGTGCGTGCATGTGCGTGTACGCGAGCGCCTGCGAGCGTGTGTGGATGGGTGAGAGCGTGTGGGGGGGGCTTAGATGGGATAAGGCACTTTCGCCTGTTTCTTTGAGTGTATTGTGTTATTTTGAATTCATTGGTTGGTTAATTATTATTTAATTTTCATTTCGAATTAAAGTTTATGTACATTTGTTTTCGAATCTCTGGCCAGAGGCTTGTGTTCTTTGTTTCCTTTTTCTTTGGTATTGTTTGTTTGTTGTGGGTTTTTCTTTGTTGTTACTGAGTACATGCCCTTTTGCGGCTTTTAACACCAATAACCAATGACATTGTGAACTAATTGTGCTCTCCCCTCTCCTTTCTAGTTGTTGGGAGCTGACGGTGGTGGTGGTGTCCCGGGGTGTGGTGTGATCCTGGAGTTTAGTTTGCGGTGTAATTCACTTTTGGGTTAGGTGTCACGTGTGAGTGGGGTACTCCTCTTTTAAGTTGGACTTCCTCCCCCAAGTCTCGGTAAGCTTCCCCGTTGGAGTAGGGTGTTAGCACCTTAGTTTCCTTTTAAATCTGTTTTTTTTTTTTTTTATCTTGAGTGATCTGTTAATAAACTTAAGTTTTGACTAACATTGAACCACACCTCCTGCCCTTCTTTGTATAACTTACCTGCGTGCCTCTCTACTACAACCTCTAATTATCCAGAATTCCCTGGGTGAAAAATCCCAGGGTGGCGTTGTCGGTTTTTCTGTCCAAAATTTATATCCCCAGATCTTGTCCATAAGACTGAATCAGCCCTCGTACCGCCACACAACCATTTTGTATACATCACATCAGTGACATTCATTGATCATAAGTCCTCGATTTGTCTTAACACAAGCTTGAAGGACAGGATATGAGGTAATCCTCTCAGCCCCAGAGCTTACTATTCAACGCTGTAATAAAATTAATCCTGCCACAAGAATGGTGATGCTTGTAGATGGGACGCCACATGACTGCGTTGAAAAAACAGATGTGTTCTTAAAGCCACGACAAGATTTATATAATCAACCTACACCAGCACAACTTACCTTTTTTGTGGATGGTTCCTGTTGTAGAGATGCTGCAGGAAATCACGCTGGTTATGCAATTATACAAGTGCATCCTGATGATACATTTACTGAGGTGCAAACTATGAAATGTGCTCAACCTTGTTCTGCCCAACTTGCAGAAATCAAAGCTTTGACTGCAGCATGCCGTCTAGCAGCTGGTAAAACTTTAAATGTCTACACGGACTCGCAATATGCATATGCAGTCTGCCATATCCATGGCATTATTTGGAAACAAAGAGGATTCCTCAGAGCAGATGGCACACCAGTCACTCATGGTCAAGCCATCTCAGATCTCTTAGAAGCAATTCATTATCCTAAAGCACTTGCTATTATAAAATGTGCAGCTCACCAAACTACAAACTAATAGCTAAAGGCAATAATTTAGCAGATGAAGCTGCTAAACGCGTAGCTACATCCACCTGTATGGGACCCATAGTGCTAGCTGGAGACTGTGAGCCTCTCACAACTTTAACATCCCTGATAGCAGCACAAGCTGCAGCAGGCCCCTATGAACATTCTGTATGGCGCAAAAGGGGAGCGTTCAAAAATAATGATACAGGCCCCACACCAGGTCTATGGCGTGGTCCACGTGGCCACTCCCTTCTTCCCACACTAAGGTTGCTGTTCTTGATGCGCATGGTCAAGACCATTGCGCAAGGGGGGAGGTACTGAGACGACTTCAGCCTGTATGGTGGTCACTGTTTTTGGCGGCTATGGTTGACAGAACACTGCAGGAATGTGAGGTATGTGCATTCACAGCGCCATTAGCACATATTCCACCACCAGAAGGACCTTTCCGGCATTTAATGATGGACTACATTGACATGACACAGCGAGTGAAAGGATTCAGATACATCCTAGTAGTCGTGGACAGGTTCACTAGGTGGGTAGAAGCTGTTCCAACTAAAGGTCCAGATGCTAGAGCAGCAGCAAAGTTCTTGTGTAAAGATGTTTTTCCGAGATTTGGCTTTCCTGACACCATCAGTTCAGACAATGGGTCTGCATGTGTAGCAGAAACAATGAAAGTGGCTTTGAAAATGCTAGGCATCAAACAGAAGTTTGGATGTGTCTATCATCCACAGTCATAGGGAGCAGTAGAAGGAGCAAATGGTACACTGAAGGCCAAGCTTGCGAAAATTATAGCAGATAGCCAATACAAGCTTAACTGGGTAGATGCATTGCCTCTAACTTTGATGTCTATGCGCATGCAAGCTAACCGACTAACACATCTAACATGAGGCACTAACAGGGAGACCCATACCGGTTCCCTTCTATAGAGGTCCATATGAGGGACCACTGCTTGAGCAGCGTGAAAGGGAACTTACCAGTTATATGCGGCACTTAACACAAATACATAAAGCTGTGTTTAAACAGATAAAAGCTGTGTCAGAGGAGAGGAACGCTGACATCCCGGAGCCACTGAGAAAGATTGTGCCTGGTGACTGGGTCTACGTGAAGGTGTTCAAACGAAAGTGGAACGAAGCCAGATGAGAGGGGCCCTTTAAGGTTATCCTATCTACCCCGACTGCCCTAAAAGTAGAGGACAGAGATGTCTGACGCAGATGGCAGCTGATGGTTCAGTCCAGGGCATATACACTCCACACCTGGCGGTTCCCGCTTTACCATTCACCTCTGGCCCTCAAAGAGGCAACTGGAGAGCTCACCCACGTGGTCCTCAAACCCCACCGATGCCGATGGAAGGGCCGACATCAATGTCCAGCACCCAGGCTACTGGAGGATCAACTAGAGATCAGCAACACTATGCTGAGCATGCGTATGCTAGCACATCAACTACATCTACATCCCAAGCCCAACCACCTTCTTTGTTATCTTTGCTCATGGCACCTCAAGCTAACGGTGCCCCCACTGTTGATGGTGAGGCTGTGCCCATCCAAGCCGTGGCCCCCACTCCAAACCTCATCCTTCATCACTCTACACTTCTTCTGGACATGGAGAACTTTAGACCGTACCTAGAAAATAAAGCTCCCCAAGAACGTGCTTTCCTTATGCAGCAACGCCGACAGGCCCTCACTCGAAGAGCACAACAATAGACTCGCCATGATGCAGAACTATATCACATAGAGAAAAAACAATGGGAGATGGAGAAGGCAATTCTCATGGCAGAAAAAGATGCCACCCTGCAAGAAAACAATGCCACTCAGCAATCTTATGCCAATCTTCGGGTCGTCTTTAATCAACAGCAGGAATTACTTGTTCAGAATGATGCTATCCTCCACCGACAGGAGGAACTCATAGAGGAACCCATGAAAAAATCTGAAACACTGAGCCAAAGGTCTCAGGCTGTGCCTTCACCAAACCCTCCTATATGCTCACCAACTAGTGATGTGTCGTTCGCGAACGTAACGGCTCTTAGAGCCGGCTCTTTGAAGTGAACGATGGGAGCCGGCTCCTGATTGGTGGGGAGCCGGCTCTTTTTCTCTCGCTTTTTTTCTCTTGAAGCCGCACGTGATTGGTCAATATGCGTGGTGTCGTCTCTGTGTCTGCGCTGCTTCGTGCGCTGAGCAGAGGGGGGAGGGGCGGCAGTTACACACACATACACACGCACACACAGCAGCAGCACACGAACGGGTCAAGAGAAGTGAGAGAGTGCAAAACGGAGGACATTTACCAACAAAAAGTAAGTCCAGAAATGAGTGAAAGCAGGAAAAGGAGCCAAATCTGGACTCACTTTAATTATATTGATGGCTCCAAAGCAGAGTGCATTGTCTGCAAGACAAAAATTTCATATCGAGCTGGCTCAACCAACAACCTCCACAGGCACCTAAGAACTGTCCATCCAACAGTTCCACTGGAGAAGCAACCAGTTGAACCTGGTATTAATGAAGGTGCCAGTGTGTCATCTGCAACTGTTGCTGCTGCTCCTGCTGCTGCTGCAGTGTCAACAGCATCATTCAGCAGACTGTGCATTGTTGCAACTTGCTCTTCTCTTGTGTGTTTTTCAGGGATCCTGTGTTTGACTTTTAATTTGTTAAGTATAAAAAAGCTAAAAGTTTGTTCTTGTATTTCATAGTTTATTTATTGTTGCACTGAGAAGTAAATATTTTTAATTTACATTTTGTCGTGTCGTGTGTTTTTCCGGGATTCTGTGTTGCTTGACTTTAAAGTTGCTTAGTATAAAAAAGTTAAAAGTTTAAATTAGTTGAAAGTTCACTGTAGAGTGAAAAAATAAAGGCATATTTATAATATAGTAGTATAATACATTTTTTTTACATTATTCATTCATTTTGTGCATAATGTTACATTATTATTGGTAATATATCAATTAAAGCAACAAAAAAATCTGAAGAGCCGTTTGGGAGCTGAAAGAACCGGCTCTTTTTAGTGAGCCGAGCCGAAAGAGCCGGTTCTCTAAAAAGAGCCGGAATTCCCATCACTATCACCAACCTCCCCTGATCCGCCCAGTCCAGACCCCCATAAATATTCTCCAACCTCCCCTGATCCGCCCAGTCCTGATGGTCCACCAAGTACTGCTGACTAAAAATATCCTGAATGGATTTCTATTGTCCATAAAGGTCATGTTTCCATTCATATATGTGCTACCTGAAATCATTAATGCCTACACTGAAATTACTCATTGTAATCCTTAACCAATGTGATCTACTGAACAATTGTCTAAAACATTGATCATTGAAAGGGAGTACGCAGAAATGATTTGAGTTGTTACTTATATGTCTGTTCATCTTGCATTTATCACAATATATTGTTTTAAGATTTAAAGGTGCATTACTACTGTATGTCATAACTGGAAACCTAATACTACTGCATATATGTATTTGTGCCTCACTGTCCTTGGGGATAATTAGCTGTATCTTTCTTCTGATGAGTACCTTTGCTCACAAAGTTGATTAAGGATCCCTGCTAGTAATAGCTTGGTTCAACCAGCAATGCTGTGACTTTACAGTCACAAAGGGGGAAGATGTAGTAGATTTTTTTCCAACAGATATGTGAAGAATTGAGAGAAACACTGTAACCAATGGTAGATAATAGTAGCAGATTTGTTGAGCATGATATTGTAGTAGAAATTTGATAGCTCATTGGCTTGAGAGTACAGCAGAAGTAGAGAAATGAAGAAGAAGCACATAAAAGGTCAAGATGGTGTGATCATGGAGGATGATACTGTACAGAGATTACGGGAGCAGGGCGCCTGTATCATGGCTCTTTGGGACTTTCCATGACCTTGCAGGTGTCTTTGCAGCTGTTGTTTGTGACCTTACATAACCCTGTGTGGCCTTATATAACCTTACTGTATTCGTCTATAAATCCATATTTGAGTGTTTACTGTAATCACTGAAAAGTTGAATGTTCTTATAATCACACTATGATTCAATGATGATTCAATATACTCTTACTATGTTTTACTATAGTCTCAAAAGTGCACTTAATGATAATGTGATTGTGTGATATGCCTTTATACTTTATATGCATCTATGGCAATAAATTGTAACTTGATAACATTTTTTATAAAATAGAGCACATGACGACCAGAAGCTAATGGTGTCATTTCAAAAGAATAGAAAGAAAATAAAAAGAGAGCATCCTCAAGATGCACCTTTAATGTATCAATACAAGTTTGAATAAGATAGGGAAAGTCCAGGCAGAATAATGGCTAAATGATTACGTAATGGTGTAAAAATAGAAGAACCTTAGAATAAAGAGAGGATGCCCCCAAGGGCGTGGTAAACCCTGAGCTGAACGGTATAAAAGACGGAGCACTGACCATTGTAAGTTGGAACTTCCTCAGAATTGCACACCGTGTGTTTCTGGATGCTTTTCCCCTTTGTTGCCAGCAATAAAGTATTTTTGCTTCTCGGACCCTGACTCCTGCAGATCCTTTTTGAGCAATTGTCTAAGAAGATTATTTGAAATAATCGGACAGCTGAATTTGACTGTTTCTGGCCTGTTGTGGTTTGTACATTCGGCCTTCACATTCCACGACAGTACCACGTTGTAATGTGGTACCGTCGTGTCAGAAAAGACCTCCAGGAAGATTGAAATTGGATGGCTTCATTATGGAAAGAATGAATACCAAGAAGTCAGGACCAGGATTGGTGGAGGAACAAGGCATGCAAGTGTGGAAAAGACAACAAGTGTTGCTCAGATTTTGGAAATGGGAAAGGACCTATTTTTCCCAGATGGGCGCTCAACAAAGGGGCAAGCTGACGATTTTGTGTTTGACATCTGTGATTTTCAAAGAAATAAGGTTCAGTTAGATGATACTATTGGCAGACTGTATGAACAAACAAAACTGAAGCTGCTTAGATTTTACATTTGTACAAAAGAGGAAGGCCCTTCAACAGATCACTTTGCATATGAACTGAATGAATGTAGTGAAGATTCGTTATCTGAGGATTTAACTTTCAGCATCACTGAAGAGACAGATTCACAGCCGAATGAAAGTGGATCTCACATTGATACAGAAGATATCACAGATCTGCTGGATCGTAGACATTCATCTGACAGTGACAAAAGAAATCAGGTTTGTGGCATTAGCAAATATATTTGTAATAAATAACATTATGATAATGACTGCGGAAGATCGAAAGAATTAGCTTGGAAATTACACTACAGGTGCTAACTTAATAAAAAGATAATGAACTTTTTTATTGTATTTTTTTAAATAAAGTTTTGGTTTACTGTATTTGTACAAGCTTTACTGGTTTAATAGACTTTAGTGGAGCAACATGTGGCACATGTGTTTCTTGCTATAATTTTATTTGTTACTGCTGACAACAACATTAAAACCTTCTGTTTTTCATTTGTTTACAGATGCAGCATAGATCCAAAGGACAAAGAGCAATGTCTGAGACTGTGACAGCACAAAGTCCAGGTCAATCACATCCCTTTCAGTCAATCCCAACAGGCCACAGGCAGGGCACAAACACAACCTTACCGCATCCCTCGTTTGAAACCATTGATCTGAGCAGTGCACCTCTCAGTCACTCCCGACAAACAGAGCATGAGCACATCTATCATGTAACATTTGAAGATACAGAAGAGGTAGATACAGTTCAGTGAGATCCGAAAGATGACCTTGGTGATGAGGAGAACATTGTGATAAGATGGCATTATGTCAACAGTGAGGATGTCATACAGGTGAAGTGAGAAAGAACATTTTGGGGTAAGGGGGTAGAAATACTAAAGCAGGTATAAAACTGGTAAAATGAGAAAAGATAGAGAAATGCACTGCCATATTAATAGTTTGTAAATCTGATTCTAAGAAATCAAAAAACATATTGTGCATCCACAAATGAGCTATGTCCTATAATAGGAATTAAGTGAGCTGCAGTGCTTAACAATTGATTACTTATGCTTCTTTAAAACATTTTAGATTGCATAAAATCAACTAAGACCTGATGAAAACTGGTGGAATACCACTGTTAGGTGGACTGTAAGATATGACATCTTTGCTTTCTTCACTTCAGAATTCTCACTTTTTATTTAATTTATCTTTCAACATATTTTCCTCAACTTCCAATTCTGTAGAGGTGTGTTATGCATAATTTGAATGAAAAAGAAAGAGCTACAGTTTGTTTAGCACGCTGTGTAGAATAGTTGGATAACAACTCTGGAGAAACTGGGACTCAGGTGCAGAGAAAAACTCAGGAGACGGAGTGAGGTTCAAACAAAAATCACTGTCTTTATGAGTATCCAAAAAAGGCAAAATAAAAACAAGGAATCCAAAATGACCAACAAAAACAGACAGGGAAAAAGCCAATCCTTGAAATAAGAAAATGAACAGGCAAGGTTCGAAATCACTAGGAAGCACACAGCTAATGCTAGAAGTTAGGTCATAGGGAACAAAGACAATCTAGCAAAGCCATGAGGAGCTGGTGGGTATATATATACACAGGGAAGTTAATAATCAGGGGCAGGTGAGTGAGTGGCCACAGGTGTGGTTGATGAAAGGCGGGAAAACACAGGAAACTGAAACGACACAAGAGGTTAACATTACAAAATAAAACAGGAAACAACATGACACAATCCAGAATGTTACAAGTTGTGGAAGTGTGGTGGTGGTGGAAGTCAGCAGAGTCCTTTTGATCTAATTCCTGGAAATGTGCAGCAAATTTTGTGACAGTAAATTCCAACTTCATTTTATTATTGTGTGCGTGAAATTATGAGGTGTGAGTTTTTTCATTTCTCACTCCTTCAGAGTGCAGAGGTGAATGGAGTACCTATGCAGGATTTATGTTTTCCACTGCCTTCAGCTGATGGCCTGCCTACACTAGATGAGCAGTCCATACATGAGGAAGCAACGCAAACTACACCAGTAAGATGCATCACTGCAAACAACACACATGCTTTAAACATAACTTAAGTGTAAATGTCATACTGATGTTTTCAGGGTTAACTTGTCTTGGGATAGAAAACATTTTAAATGGAAAGCCTTTGTTATGAACTGGGGGTGTACAGTTTGTGAGAGGGTCTCATGAAAAGATGCTTTTGAGTTGCATTGTGGGGAAACATAGGATCCAGTATAATTTTGACCTTGACACAAATATATT
>NC_135080.1:27847500-27950000 GCF_051107435.1 Chaetodon auriga | reverse complement strand
TGGCTTTTAATATGAAAAATCTGCAGGATGGATTGAGCACTATTGAAGCAACTGGAAATAGTAAGTGAAAGCAATAATTCTGCTAAAAAGAGAAGGTATTCTCAGCAGAGTGGTGAGTATGACATGACTGATATGATAAGAGTGTGGACATTATCCTGAATTTAATATATGAGCAATTAGAGGACGGGCTATTCATCCCTTGAAATGTTCAGGCCTTTAAAGGTGACATATTATGAAGCTTTTTCAATAAGTTACATAGGCCTATGATTTCCATAAAACATGTTTTTGAAGCTGTTTGCTGGAAATAGCTTTCAGGAAAAGATTCTTCCCCCCTCTATATCCCTCTGTTTCAGTCCCTTTCAGAATGTGCTGTTTCTGGTGTCTGTAGCTTTAAATGCAAATGAGCTGGTGCTGTCCCACCCATGTCACCATGGTAACGGAGAGCGCATAGACTCACGTAGCACTACCCGTGTGAAAGTAGCGGACATGGTGGCAGTGAACAGACTGAGTTCTTCAGTAGTTTAACCATACATGTTCGAACCTGAATCGGATCCTGAAGGAAGGGAGGCTCCTACAGAACCTCAGAGAATTCACCAGCAGGACGCTTCTGAAAGGTTAGTCGAAAAATGTCTTTCTGTCTTTTTCTCTTCAACACAAGCACCGCTTGTACAGGTGGCAGTGTGAGAGGCCTGCAGTTCAGAGGGTCAATACTCACGCTAGGAAGCACCAATCCTAACTTGTAGCATACCAGATTGACGGGGAGAGACTCAGCTAAAAGCCTCTACCAAGCATTGCCAGCCAAACAAAACATAATTCAATCCACAATAAATGATATGCACATGTAACGAAAACACGGAAACAGCGTACGTCTGCTGATTTCACCACATCAAGCAAACCACACAAGCCTGGTATCATATGAAAGCAGAGTTGGAAGGTCCTGGTTGTTTACATAAACAGGAGGGAGTTTCTAGCAATCACTGGGTTGCTGAGACATCGACCGTCTAACTGCACTGTTAGTTTCAGTGCTCTGTCTCATTTACACATGAACGGGCAGAGCACACACAGGCAACATTGCTGAGCAGCACTACTGACCATTCACCTTAGGCTGGGAAATAGTAGCTAGCTAGAGCACACACATTCAAATCTAAAACGTTGGTTCTGTTATTGGTTGAAAATACTGGTATGCAACTTTACCTGCACTTACAGTATGATCGCAGTGTATGATTGCAGATAACACGCCACTGCAGATACTCACCTTCTGTTATGCATAATAGGTTACAACATGGCTGCAGCAGCTGGATGAAAGGCCTCCACGCATGATCGACCATCCAGGTTTAGAACCTGTTTGTCTAAATGTGTTCTTGCTGCAGAACGCATACAACACTTACAGGGCTGATTACAGTCCTTTACAGCTATGGGGGACAAAGCAGTAAGTTTTATCTATAATAACCTACTTCACTGTTCATACACCATAATAAACTAAATATAGTCAGTCATTTTTTTTCTTGAACATATAGCCAGGTTTTTCCTTAGCAAATACTTTATATTATACATTTATTCACATGAAACATTTTACAGATATACAAAAAATATTTATTGACTGCAGTCATGAATATTTGTACATGGAAATACAGTGCAAGTGAAGGATTCTGAATCTACATTAGAAAAATGTGAATACAGATGTTGACATTATAGAACATGTTGACTAACATAATGTTCAATTTTCTCAGTCGTTACAGGTATCTAGCCTACGAGTTTTGTGAGCTGGTGCTGGAGCTTCCTCGGGCAAGAAGGTTAGTGTAGTCATCCCGTCATGCAGATAAGTTGGCAGTTTCCTGACGCCCAGGGAAGATACACCCCCCCCATGATTGAATCTTGACACATAGCCGGCAATGACCTCCTCCTTGTCTGGATGCTCATATTGTGAAGACACGTCCGGCAGGATGTTAATCTTCAGAATCTCAGCTCTGTACGATGATGCGTCGACAAAGATCTTCTCCATGATCATGTCCATCAAATCATCAATATAACCTGTCCAATACACAGACACACAGGAAAAAGTGAATCATTAGTATCATTTATTAGATAATTCAACAACTGCAAATATAGTGACATTTTGCACATTGAATTTTGTAGTTTCTCAGGTATTTAAGTGTGTATTTTTTTGGTTTATTTATTGTGTTGAACATACCGAGTTGTGGTACTATGTGTCATGTACAATATAAATGTTTATTTCTGAGTTAAAAAAAAAGAAGTTAACACTTACAAATATGGCCTCAGTCTTCACTGGTTTTGCTCTGCACTCTCCCTTCCTGGACTTTGGAAAGCTCAGTTTGAAAAGAGCATCCCCTGATGATGTGGTGGCTTGTCCTGTATCAGCATTGTCGTTGTAATGCAGTGCATAACAACAGTAGTCCTTGCAGGACACAGTAGCCTGGACAGCTATAAGAGCAGTATAGCGTTATGATAACAGGGCATACTTAGGAGTAAAACATGACAGCACTGTTACAGTGTAAATTCAAGCACTAAAGGCTGCAACAGCTCACTGCTACACTTGATCAACAGCAGATAACTGTAATAATGCACTGGCCTATATAAAAAGAGAGAAGTGACATCAATCTTATCTTACATGTATAGCTATGCCAACAGCTACATACAGCGTAAAAAGTATCGCTCATAAATAAACTCCAAGAGAAAAACGCTTGGAGTGTAAATTGTGCTGGGATGTAGCAGTCTCAACCATGCACTTGTTTTGCCCTGGGCTTTCCTAACATACTCCAGTTTAGAAAACGTTTCAAAATGCATTATTTTCTCAAATTCCCGAAGCTTAGACCCTGCGGAGCGTCTGTGTATGTATCGCTTGACCGACCAGGTCGCTGGGTTTACATATGGAGACCATGCTGATTGCTAACTAGAAGCTAGTGGTTAGCATTAGCTTGTGCTATGTGGCAAAGCACTTCTTAGTTAATTCGTGTAAAACTGCAAAATGAACACCTCTTAATATTTGTGAATGCTGGCATCTCCCTCGAACATGTATTAAATCATTTGCAAGATCAGAAACGTGATGTGATGTACCAAAAGCTACGGTAGCAGCGAGCTAACCTTTGATGGCTGAAGTCGTAGTCTCGATGCTAGCAGTTAGCCTTACATCGTTCTCAATGGCAAACCACACACGCTATAACACGCAAGAGTTCGCGCTAATCTACAAAAGAAACATACAGCTAGTTATTTGTATACTTACATGTCCCTCATCTGCACGTATTCCATGCAAAGCTGGAAGTGAGCCCTCCTTTAGAGAAAGTCTCCCGGCTAATCTGCCTTGTACTGACCGAGGTTGGAGAAACAGCCTCGAAGTGGTTAGCACACACCAGCAGGTTTTTGCCAACTGTAACGGGGATGTTGCCTTCAACAATTAAATTCATGCCGCTCTTCTGTCCTCTGCGGCTGGGAGACGATGGAGTGATTTGTGCTCATATTTACAGCCACCAACAGAACACTGGGTGTGGCAGCTCGACATGATTCCTAACACGGTGCTTTCGATAGCGACATCACAGATCTGTGAGAAGGTAGTGTGTCTGGTGGGTGGAGAGACATTGGAGAGAGGAGTAGGGGGTGGTGGCTGGTGGGTGGGAGCATGCAAATGTTAGGGCTTGTTACGTAACAGTACTCCCCGAACTCGAACGGCTCGTTTGGAAGGGTGCTTTCACAAATCCGTATCTGACTCAAAAAAGCACGGATGGTCTTATTTCACACTTTGTATGCATTTGGTAGCACCAGAGACACAAAATAACACCCCAAATCCCAGAAAAAGTGGGTTTTTCATAATATGGGACCTTTGACTGTAACCAGCCTTTATTTGCTTTTGCTATTATTTAAGATTGGCTGAAATTTAATAGCAGAGAATTAGTTGTTCTACTAATGCAAATGTCTTTGTGTTTCAGTTGACTGCTAGTTTCACATTCTGCCCAGGATTCATATCAACAGCTAGTGTTTAGTTTAGATTATAAATGTAATTCCTTGGCTCAGGGTGACCTGACTGTGAGGATATTTCTGTCCCTGGACAGATTAGAAGCTGTGTCCAAAGTGAAGTAGGAGGACACATTGATCTGCACTCACACTTAGTTCAACTGCTGGCAGAGAGATGCCTAGAAATCTTCAAAAACGGCAGTGTTGCCTACCTGGAGCTACCTCTTAAATTACACACAGAGGTCAAAAGTTCATGTGTGTTTGTGCAGGCTGCAGAGGGAGGTCTGGAGGAAGAGCAGGCCAGGCTCCAGATGTTGCTTTAGCCTGGGGAAACCTGTGGCTTTTCTCCCTCATTAAGTCCTGATGTCTGCAAACACTTTCTGCCAACCTACCTTAACAGCAGACTGAGTGTCAGAATAGGATCTTATTTTACATCTCTGCCAACCAATTTTCAGAACATGTCATATTGTTTTGCAGTTTTGATTTATTTCTTCTAATTTGCAGGCAGTTAGAGGTGTTATTTCCATACAGTATGAAAATCACCTTGCAGATGTGAGATTGATATGGCATCAGAAACATGTACTGTGTGTGCTTTGCACTGTGCAGGTGCAAACCCAAGATGATAGCACAAGCTAACTTTAGTATACTATTTAGAAAAGCATTACGTTTTCTTAAAGTCTTTTATACAATTCCACACACTGCCCTTGAATTTCACAAAGTTATAAAATATAAAGTTGTAAGCTTTTGTCTTTAGGGACTTTTTTGTTGTTGTTGTTTAAAAAAAAAACAACAAAAAAAACGAGATCAATATTATTTATGGTTTAATGCAAATCTGAACAGTGACCAGTGCACCAGTGACCAGTGGTGATTGGACAGCACCTGAGAAGCAGCAATTGTGTCGGGGTGGCCCTGGTGAGGCATTTGATGTCAGATTGTGGTGATGATGCTTTTGTTTTCGTGTCATTCCCTGAAATCACTTGCTATGTATTCAGATGTCAAAGCCGGATTTGGTTCTTGTAGAGTAGAAAAATGATAATGTTACCCCTTTCCAGCTGCACTTGCCACAGCTTTAATTTCACTTAAAATGATTTCACATTTGAAAGCAGAGAGCTGAGAAGCTGGCTGGAGCTTGAGGTTCAGCTCTGAGAGGTATTTGTTAATGTCCACCACAATGGCCAAATCAAACACTGTCACTGATTTCCAGGTCAAGTGTTCCCTTCATCTCTATGAATACTTTTAGACAAACTAACACTTCGTTGTTTTACTTGTGTTCATCCACTATTTTATGTTATTTTGCCTTGTGAGCCGGATCAAACCCTCCCATATACATTCTGGAGGTCGGTGGTTCCCCACCCCTGCGCTCGAAGAAGGAAATCAGTATTTGTTGCAGATCATGGCAACAGGGGGAGAATTTGTCAAACTCCTCAAACCAGATGACAGTGTTCCATGTAAGAAGATGATAAAAATCTGCAGCTCTCCGCTACATAACCACCCACTTCATGTATACATAGTAATCCATTACTTAAACTGCGGCTGTTGTAGAGGAGCATTAATGATCCAGAGGGTATCCAGGTGGAGTTGAAATAGCTGGGACTCCCCACCAGTCAGTTAGTGTGCAAAATGTTTTCAAATATCCAAGTCCAGTCCCTAGACTTACTGTTAGTGTATTGCGTTTACCTTCCTACAATATCTGCTTCTTAAAACTAAAGATTGTTTTTATTGTTATGTTTGCGTAACTTAAAGCACAAGAGAAAGATGGCCCCAGTTAGATTTTGAAATGTCTGCCCTGACTGGAAACCAATGAAAACCAATCATCTTTGCCTCACCAAATGTTTTAGTAGCCTAAACCCAACAGGTGATTTGAGGGGGAGTGAAGGGGGATGCATTTTGGCCAACAAGTAAATAAGTAAGTAAGTAAAGTTTATGTTCATAGCAACTTTCACAGATAAAAATCACAATGTGCATTACAGCAATAAAAGCAGAAGGATAAAAACAGAAATGACAGTAAGAATATAAGTAGTAATACTGATAAAACGGGATTAACAGCTAAGAACAGAACAGCGAAAAAAAAAAAAAACGTACATGAACAAACAATAAATAAAATAAATTAAATAGAATAGAGCAGCTACTGGTCAACCGAAAGCCTGTCTGAATAAAAGCCTTTTCAGCTGCCTCATAAAAATTTCACTAGTCAACCGATCTTTGTGTTACAGGAAGTGCATTTCACAGCTTCGGTGCGAGAACTTGTTTTGTACTTGGATTGGGGGTTCAACAAGTAGTTTTAGTTGGCCAGACCTAAGTGCTCTGTTTGGGGCATACGGGTGAAGGAGATTGGCAATATACCTGGGTGTTTGACCGCACAAAGCCTTAAAAGTTAGTACCAATATTTTAAAGTGAACACGATAAGTGATCGGGAGCCAGGTGGACCAGGGAACAAGGTGCTTCTGCACTCTACCCTAGTAGCCAGAGTGCAGGAACAGAGGGGTTGTTGAGTTAGTTTAGTCTTTCTGACTTGTTGATCCTTTATCTGACTGATGTGTGTGCAAGTTAGAATTTATTACACTGACCATGGCTCTGAAATATTAGTTGACTAACTACAATGTATATTGATAGATCTATGACGCTGTGCGTGGTTCTGAAGTTGCAGATGGATTTCTAATTGTGTCTTTTTCTCTTAGACCTATCCTTCTTTCAGTTTCATCTTGGAACTATAATATATTTTTAAACGATATTAGAAATGCTCAATTCTATACTATATTGTAGCCTGTATACTCTATAGAGTACCGTCACCTTCATGATCAAAGTGACAAGTAGCATAACATGTAGGAGAAGAGCCAGATCACAGAGACACATTACTTCCTGTAGTATTCCTACTATATATATATATATATATATATATACACACACACACACACACACACACACACATAGAGAGAGAGTTATATATATAAACTAAAGGCGCACTCAAAAGGAGTGGAAATAACAAAAGGAGCTCCGATGAGGCGGGTTTGAAGGCAGGGCACCCGTGGAAGCGGCAGGTAGGCACTGAAACAAAGGAGCACACTATAAGCGGTTGGCTCCGGGATGGCAGGTGTGAGGAACAAACAGTTTGTTTTGAGGTCCATTACCTGGGTACGGATGCTGACGCTGAGCCTCCCTGATCACCCCCTCAAACCCCCACGTGTGGGCGCCAATGACCCAGTCCTCAGGGAGGATGTTCTCAAGTTTGGCCACTGCTTCGGTGGTGGAGAACTGTCGGGACAATGCATCGGGCTTAGTTTTTCTGGACCCAGGTCTGTAGGTCAAAGAGACATTAAACCGGCTAAAAAACAAAGCCCAACGGGCCTGACAGGAGTTGAGTTGCTTGGCTGACTTGATGTAAGCCAAGTTCTTGTGGTCCGTCCAAAACACAAACGGCTGCTCAGCTTCCTCCAGCCAGTGTCTCCACTCCTCCAGGACCAGTTTGACAGCCAGCAGTTCACAGTTGCCCACGTCGTAATTCTGCTCGGCAGGTGAGAGACGGCAAAAGAAAAAGGCACAGGGATGCAGACGATTATCAGCTTGGGCATACTGAGACAGCACAGCCCCCACCCCAGTGTCCGAAGCATCAACCTCCACAATGAAAGGTTTAAAGGGGCCAGGTTGCACTAGAATGGGGGTGACGGCAAACAGTGTCTCGAGTCTCAGGAAAGCATTGTTAGCCTGTGTTGACCAGCTAAACTCACCACAATTGCTAATGTTAATGTGGCTAATATAATGACAGTTACTCGAGTACCACACCTGAGTCTCCAGAGTGGAGTGTTTTTAGAGGGCATGGTTCACTGGGGTTGGTCCAATTTGCGGTAGCTCATCATATCCAGTCCGTTGGTCATTGCTAGTAGATGAGGTTCCCAAGTCAGTCCTAACCCCAGCCAATGTTCGTTCAGTTGGGTCCTGAGTAAGTGTACAGTGTGTTTTGTGGATCCAGTCACTCAGCCTGTCTTCTATCAACCACACCTTCACACAATGTGACGTAGCTTCTGCTACTTTGTATGGTCCCTTCCACCTGGGAGAGGACCAATTGAGTTTGTTGACTTTCCTTAGGACCCAGTCTCCCACTTCAACAGGTGAGGTATCGTGATCCTGCTCCTTGTTGAGTATCTGTGTTACCTGTTGGGAGATACTCATCACTGTGCTATTCAGTTGTTTCACATACTCACACATATTCTCATGCTGTAATAACACAGGTGGTGAGGTGGTGGTGGGGCATGAAGAGAACATGCGTTAGACAGAGCAGTCTTGACATCCACAAATGCTTTGTCAGCTGCTGCCGTCCACTGTAACAGAGAGTTACAGTTTTTGTACCCAGCATGTGTGATTAGCGCTCTTAATGGTGCCACGAAACCGGAGAAATCAGGAACAAAGTTTTTGCTGTATGTTACTAGCCCCAGAAACTGCATCATGGATTTTACAGTGGTTGGTGTGGAATAACTCAAAATGTCTGTCTTCTGGGCATTAGTCATCTTCAGACTGGAGGAGCAAATCACACGGCCCAAGAAGGTCACCTTTGTTCTACCAAGCTGGAGTTTAGACTTCGAGACTTTAAAGGCAAGGCAAGGCAAGGCAAGGCAAATTTATTTGTATAGCACAATTCATACACCAGGCAATTCAAAGTGCTTTACAGAAGCATAAAAATACATTAAAATCATACATTTCAAAGAACGAAAGAAAGAAAGAAAGAGATTAGAAGAGAATAGAAAAATAAAAATAAAATACAATTAAAGGAACATTAAAAACAGAAGCCAGTAAAAGACAATAATTTAGCATTTAAGACAATAATTTAGCATTTAAAATGATTACTTTAAGTAAAAGCTGTAGCGAATAATAATGTTTTCAACCCTGATTTAAATGAGCTGACAGTTGGTGCAGACCTCAGGTGTGCAGGGAGAGTGTTCCACAGGTGAGGAGCATAATAACTGAAAGCTGCTTCACTTTGTTTGGTTCTCATTCTGGGAACACACAATAGACCTGTCCCTGATGACCTGAGAGGTCTGGATACTTCATATGGAGTTAATAAATCTACAATGTATTTCGGTCCTAGACCATTTAATGCTTTGTAGACCAACAGTAAGATTTTGAAGTCTATTCTTTGACTCACAGGAAGCCAATGTAGTGATCTGAGGACTGGTGTAATATGGTCCATTTTTCTGGTGTTTGTAAGGACTCGTGCAGCAGCATTTTGAATCAGCTGTAGTTGCCTAATTGATTTGTTGTTTAGGCCAGTAAAGACTCCATTGCAATAGTCCAACCTACTGAAAATAAATGCATGAACCAGTTTTTCCATGTCTTCTTCGGACAGACATCCCTTAATTCTGGTTATATTTTTCAGGTGGTAGTAGGCTGATTTGGTAATGAGCTTTAACTGGCTGTTAAAATTCAGGTCAGAATCAATAATTACACCAAGATTTCTGGCTTTATCTGTTGTTGTCAGTGACATGGCATTAAGGTGAGCACTGATCTTTGACCTTTGATTTTTGGGCCCAAATACAATCACTTCTGTCTTATATGCATTAAGCTGAAGAAAATTCTGGCACATCCACTCATTGATTTGATGAATACACTCACTCAGTGAAAGTAAGGGACTGTAGTCATGTGATGACACAGAAATATAAAGTTGTGTATCATCTGCATAAGTATGATAAGAAATATTATGTTGCTCCATGATCTGAGCTAGGGGCAACATGTAGATATTGAAAAGAAGTGGTCCAAGAATGGACCCTTGTGGCACCCCACACATCATCTTTTTTCGTTCAGACACATGCTCACCAATTGACACAAAGTAGTCTCTATCTTGTAAGTAAGATTTGAACCAGTGTAGTACAGTGCCAGTAAGTCCCACCCACTTTTCCAGTCTGTCAAGAAGTATGTCATGATCAACTGTATCAAAGGCAGCACTGAGATCTAATAATACTAAGACTGAGGTTTTGGAAGCATCATTATTCAGATGTATGTCATTTAAAACTTTGATAAGTACAGTCTCAGTGCTGTGGTGTGGACGAAATCCAGACTGAAATGCATTAAAAAGATTGTTCTGCATCATGAAAGCATGCATTTGTTGAAAAACAACCCTTCCAATAATTTTTCCTAGAAAGGGAAGATTTGATATTGGCCTGTAGTTACTTATTGCTGAAGCATCCAGATTAGTCTTTTTTAGGAGAGGTTTTGTTACTGCAGTTTTCAGGGAATGGGGAAAGTGACCAGACTGAAGAGAATTATTTATTATCTGCAACAGATCTGGAGCTATGCAATTAAAGACATTTTTAAAAAAGTTTGTTGGCAGAGTATCAAGGCAGCATGTTGTGGATTTTAACTGTGATACAGTTTCTGCCAGCCTTGTATGATCTAGAAGGTTAAAATGTACTAGATTAACTGGAGAACAAGAAGGCACAGATGGACTTATCATTTTGCCTGAGCTGGAGCTGCACACTGTTTGTCTTGTCCTTGAAATTTTATTTGTAAAAAAGGCTGCAAATTCCTTGCATGACTTGTTGGATAGCAGCTCAGGAGGGACTGATGCTGTGGGGTTTGTCAGTCTATCCACAACAGAAAACAAAGTGCGGGCATTATTACAGTTTCTGTTGATAATCTCTGAGAAGAATGCTTGCCTTGCCTTCTTTAGTTCATGGTTATAGGTGTGGAGACTGTTTTTGTAAATCTCATAATGAACCTGGAGTTTAGTTTTTCGCCACCTGCGCTCTGCCTGTCTGCAGACTCTTTTCTGGACTTTGACCAGTGTGGTGTTTCTCCAAGGTGTCTTTTTCCTTCCTGATAAAACTTTAGTCTTAACTGGGGCGATGGAATCAATAATAGCCATAACTTTGGAACTGAAACTATTTACAAGGTCATCAGTTGAAGCTAAGGGCAGTGTTGGTGATGGTGTAAAACACTGAGTGAAGAGCCGCAGAGGACAAGATGATGTAAGAGTGTTTCAGTGGCCGTCATGATAGAATATGAGTCAGAAGCTGCCAAGAGGATGTCATCTACAAACTGGAGAAGGGAGACACCCTGTGGCAACGTCAAGGATTGTAGCTGCTGTTTCAGATCATAATTGAAGATGGATGGTGAGTCAATGAAACCTTAAGGTAGACGAGAATTTGTGTTTTGTGTACCCTCAAATGAAAACGCGAACATCTGTTGGAGTCCTCATGCAGGGGCACACAGAAGAAGGCATTAGCCAAGTCAATGCAGGAGAAAAACTGTTGGTCAGGCGAAATAGGATTTAACATGGTATAGGGGTTTGGTGTGTCATAGTATGTGGGAACAATGATTTTATTGACAGGTCTGAGATCATGGACCATATGGTAATCAAGTTTACCAGGCTTTGGAACAGGATTAATGTGTTCCACGAGGAGGTTGTAGGTATAACAACACCTGCCTGTAACAGTCCCGTAATTGTGTTTTTGATACCCACGACTTGATCAGATTTAAAGTGGGTATTGGGTCCTATAAATAGGAACAGTGTTAGGCTTCAATGGGATAGCGATAGTTGGAATGTTGAGCAAACCAACGTCAGTGGATCCTGTCGACCACATGGTATCTGGCAAGCTATCCAGCAGAGCCTATGCTCATGGATGATTGGTATTTTCTCTGCCATGCGTTCGAGACAAAAAGCATTTTTCTGGGTGTAGTAGGGTGTGTGAGGCATGAGCAATCATGCAGGTCTGTGTGGAAGGTGAATATTAAAGATGTTTGTTCTGGGTGGGTGTCTAATCACATGCCACTAAACAACGTTTCACCAGGGGGCTTAGGTTTTTAGTCTCTCCCTCATAAGCAACCTTCAGACTAATGTGAGGTGCGGATGTGTCGGCCAATGCATATAATATGTCCAGAGAATCTGGTAATGAAACTGCAGTAGCCACTCCTTCGGGGTCTACATAGATGTCACGTATTGGGATATTCTCCAGTCTCAAGACATTGCTGTACAAAGCCATCCCACAGAGCATTATAGTTTTCATTCCCATGTAGGTCGTAGTTGAACGTACAGTGGGGTGGATCAAGAGGATCAGTGTATAAAAGCAGGGCAGAAATCCAAGGGAGCCACGAGGAGAAGGTGTCCTGGAGTGATGTTGAGGAAAAATCAGCAGTAAGTCCCCACCATATCTTGGCCCCGTGTTCATTAGCAGGATCAGAAGAATAGGCACCGGCTTGTATCATATGTCTGATAGCTCATTTCAGCATGGCACAGCGTTGCACGGAGCTGTCTGGGAAGGTAATGTCAACATAGTTGGGCCATCAGTAGAGATATGTTCAGTGTACACATAATATCCCTGGCCAAGAGATTCACAGGACCAGAGGGAGAAAGAGGAAACGAATGTTCAAAAACAAGTGAATTCCACAAACATGTTACAAGTTTTGACAGAGGCCACTCTTCTGTGTTTCCCGAGAAGCCAACAACAAGTACTGTATTCCTTGATGGAGGGAGTGGCGTGTTCAGAGTTACCTGGCTCCTGTGTCAATCATACACATGTAGTCTTGGCCGTTGACAGTTAGTTTAACTAAAGGCTCAAGAAACAAGTCGTCAGAACCCAGTGAGTCACCTGTTGTCAGTCCTGGGCAGCCCTACTGTGACATTTGGTGGGCACCAGGAGCTTGGTTCCAATTTCATGGTTTTGGCATAAATGTGGAGGGGCCTGAGGAGGTGGTCCCTGCGGTTGGGGCGGATACGTATTATACTGATATTGAGGTGTCCCTCCCTGCGGCTGTGAATTGCTGTGTCTGACAGTGTTGGGCCCAATGGCCATAGCCTCCACATTTGAAGCACTGATCATTGATACTTCGTCCCAACCTGGATCTGCTGTAAAGTCCTTCTTTTCCTGATGTCGTTGCTCAAGTTCATTATCAATGTATTGGGTAACATGAGCTGCCCACACTGTGTATGTCAAGCTTGGTAGACCAACTACTTGTTTTAGCATCGTCTGCACAAGAGGGAGGCAATGAAGTTTCTACTGCTCCTCTGAAAAGCTACTCTATAATATCACTAGCAGCTGGATCCTCTCCAGTTCTATCCTGCCATAGTTCTCTTACCCAGAGTAAATATGCTGTGCCTCTCTCATCTTCATTGGTTGGAATTCGACATAATTCAGCAGACCTCATTTGTATAGGGAACTTCTCTCGGATGACAGGTTGACCAGATGATGTAAGGGCAGACTATCTAGGTTGTTGTCTGTTGTGCTGAGTTGCTCAAATTCTTTCAACATACCCAGTGACGTGCATGAGGCATTCACTCGCCTGTAATCACCTAGAGCTGGGACTACTACCAGCACATGCTTCTAAGAACACCTTGATCCACTGAGCGCCCGCTTTATTTATGTCTGGCAATTGAGATTTAATCATTACAGTGTCCTGTAAGGAGAATGGAGTGTAGGTGGTAATGGTGCGTCCTTCAGCGGTAGTTGCTGTTACCAGTGGCATCTGATAATGACATTGAGGGGTGTCTGAGCAAGTCTGAATGTTACCATGATCAGGGTTGCGAGTCGAGATATGAGGCAGGTTAGGATAATGTGACTGGTCAGTGCAGTCCTTCCAATCATGTAGTCCGTGTTGCTCAAAAGCAGGGGTTAGGCCGTGTACGGAGGGACCACCACATGCGGCCCCTAGACTGTTCATGTAGGCGGGTTCGGATGGTCAGGCACACTATCGGGTTTCTAACAATAATGTTTCAAATGTGTTAGACAAGACAACTGAAATAGGTGGTTCCACTAGAGTACTGTTGGTAAAGGGATTAGTGCTCCTTCGCACAGTTTCCTTCAGGTATTCTTCTGCCTGTTTTTGTGATTCTTTATCTTCTGGATATGGGGCGGTTTGTAGCAGACAAACCACAACTAATGGAGCCATCACAGGGGATGTATTCTGAGTTGTACTCAATGTTTCTGAGCTAGTAATTTCAATTTGAGGCATCTGATGCTGGAGAGCCTTCAACATTGCGCATGCCTCAGTGTAGGGAGGAAGCCAAGCTATGGGTATCAGATCAGTCTCAGTTGTTTTTGGCGAGGGTATCTTAGCCTAAAAAAAGAGTACAAAAAAAAAAGAGTACAAAATTCCCCAAATATTTGCATTTCCCCAGTCCAATCTACGAATCTATCCATTCCTTTCTCTTCTTCCTCTTTCGGAACTTTCTTCTGCCATCTAGTCAATGTTTCAAATAATACTGACCCCAAGGAGCCGGGTTTACAGTCCTTCCGCTTATCAATAACTTTCCGTGACATTCTTTAAATATTTTACACATGTTATTCAGAGAGGGTGAATGGCGCAGTGCCCAAGTGAGGACCCGATCAAGAAGCTTCTACACAGAGCCTAGTACTCCGTGTGCTTGATCGCTGGGGGTTCTCCCAGTCTATTCACTCGTTTTAATTCACCAACCTCTGTAACACCTTAACTGAAAATCCCCTCTAAACTATTCCAATGCCCACTTTTACAGAACTACTTGAGATCTGTGTCAGTGCAGGAATTCTCAAGCAGTCTAAACTGTTCGATACACTGTCACTCACACAGTAAAAATATCAATCAAGTTGGATCCCTGTGTCCTCATGAACACTTTAACTCTACAGCTCACGGTTTGACTGGAGATTCTTATCTTCAACAGCTCAACCGGAGATCCTTATCTCAACAGCTCAACCAAAGATTTTGTTTTAGCCTAGCTAGGACACTTATCTACTTTCCCTCACATGAGACTATGTGTTTATACATTACATTTGACCATTTAGTGAATAAACAATCAGTTTACTTTTAATATATCATATGCTGATGACGTGTTATTGTATATAAACAATCCAGTGCAATGTATCCCACATGTTTTGGCAATCTTTGAACATCATGGCAAGCTTTCCGGTTTTAAAATAAATTGGCAGAAATCAGCATTGCGTTGGAAGGGTAGCTATAATAAAAATAAATATTATGCCCAGAATCAATTTTGTTAGTTCCATGCTCCCCCTTCCCTTCCCCCTCAATATTGGAGCAAATTGCAATCAGAAATAACAAAATTTCTTTGGCGTGGTAAACGACCTCATATTAAGCTCACCACAATGAAGTGAGAAAGGCATGCTGGTGACCTGTCTCTCCCAAACTTCAAATTTTATAAGTGGGCCTTCACACTGAGGCCTTTACTAACTTGGTTTCAACCTGATGCGTAGGTGTCTTGGTGAACTCTGGAGGAGCGGATGTTAGCTCCATATTCTTTTGCTATCATACTGCATTTAAATATTTCAGCCCACCAATGCCATTTGAGATTTGGTCCTATCATTTCATATTTGGTATTTATATGGAGGAGGGTGGAGAAATTAGCTGGTTGCTCTTCTGGGTGGGGCCTACATTCTCCAATATTTAACAATGATAATTTGCTAATTGGTGGTCATCGTATTGGTTTTTCTATCTGGGAAAGAAAAAAACATTTGTACACTTTCACAGATATTTATGGGGAGGGGGGATTACTTACTTTCCAGAACATATGTATTAAGTATGGTATGCCACATGCATCCTTTTTCTTTTATTTGCAGCTGAGATCGTCTTTAAAAGACAATGGTGTCCCTTTACAAGGTCCTCTCACACCACACCCACTTCATAAATTGTTCAACTCTGCTAGAAGCACAAGTGGTTTTGTTTCGAGGCTCTATTGTTTCTTGTTGCAGCATTCTTACAGACCCCTGGCGTTAGACACGGTGTGGAAGAGAGATGTTCCAGGTCTGGAACCTACATTTGACTGGGATAAAGTGTGGGCTGATGTGAGCTTAGCATCCAGAAATCCTGATCATCAGCAAGTACATTACAATTATATACATAGGGTATATTAAACTCCGAGGAATCTTCATTTGATGAATGTTATTAATGATCCTATTTGTACTTTCTGTTCTTCCAAAGTGATGGGCAGTTTTTTTCATATGTTCTGGGAGTGTACCCCTGTGGGCAAATTTTGGAAGATGGCTGCCTTTAACCTTTCTAAGTTGTTTAAGATCAGGTTGCCATGCAAGCCTGCTACACTCATTCTGAATGATTTGTCAAGGCTGGGTCTGACACTGGATAAGAGAAGAGCATTGTTGGCTGGACTTACAGCTGGAAAAAAACTAGTCGCTGCACGTTGGAAACCTCCACCCTGACTTTCTTTCCGAGTGTGGGTTTTGACATATTTGGACATTGCTTATTTGGAGTTGTCGACAGCCTGAGTCCACGGAGCCGCAGTTTTGAAAAAGACCGATAGAAGAAAACATATGAGCTGAGTAGAGAGACGCCAGTGGGAGAGAGGAGCGAGAGCACGGCAACTTACCGTAGCGAATTACCGGTAGTGAAATAAACCTGCGACTTGAAGTCCGTCGGTAGCAGAAGGATCTCCTTTGTCAGGAATGTCAGCAGCCGGACTCAAGGAGGATCGAACAGTTCCGTAGAGTTTTCCGGGAGCGGCCGGCGTCTGTGGAGTTAAGAACGACGCCGCCCGACAGACACCAATCCTGACCGTCTCTGACTGACTGACTGACTGACAGGACTTGAGTATTGTGAGTACTGTACATATTCGCCTTATTCACTCATTGCTCTAAGAGACACTATCCTGGTATGCAACATTTTGATTTCCTGTTTTGATTTTGTTGGGAAGATCCGTGGTAAAACCCGGAGTGGACTTTTGAATGTACTTTTCGTTGATGAGGAA
Source organism: Chaetodon auriga (assembly GCF_051107435.1). Classification (NCBI taxonomy): domain Eukaryota; kingdom Metazoa; phylum Chordata; class Actinopteri; order Chaetodontiformes; family Chaetodontidae; genus Chaetodon; species Chaetodon auriga. The sequence goes on along the minus strand of NC_135080.1, from coordinate 27,933,361 downwards.
AACACTGGATTGAACTGAACTGTGGGACTGTCACTTTGAGGGATTGCACTGAATGCTATTGCCACACACATACATGCCTGTATATTGCTCTCTGGTTGATTAATACACTGTTGAACATTACGTCAGTGTTCATTCAAAGTCACACAAAGGGATTACGGACTGTTTTTTCATGCTAGATGCTATGGCTATACCTTACATTGTTTATAGCTAGCTCAGTATTGTCATTTTAAAATGCAAATGATATGCACATCGAAAGTTACGTTAGATCAGATGATCATATTATAAGCTGTAATGGGAGGTTTAGATATGGTAATATGAGCATCTGCTATTAATCTGAATAACACACCAACCTGATGAGTGCTTGAATAATGTGTGAATAACACACCTTTGGGTGCACGAATAACAAACCCACGGGTGAATAACACACCTTTGAGTGCATGAATAAAGTATTACTCAGGAGCTTTTTGTAACAAAAGAATTTCCATTTCTATTTGATAACCATTGTTCAAACTACTACAATACTTTCTGTCCTGCGGGCAAACAGATACCAGATGTCACTGATAACTAGACCAGTGGGGGTTGGACTTATGTAAATGAGATGCAATGAGCAGCACTGTGTTACCTGGCTCCCCTGGTAGGTGAGAATCTTTCAGGCTGGATTTCTCACTAAAGTAGTTTGAAGAGTGCCTACATTCAAATGGCCACATCTTCAAATATTTTCAGATTTCCATGTGTTAGACATTGTTGGAAAGTTTAGAAACGACACTTTCAGAATCTGTAAATAACTCAAAATGCCCCCCCGGAACACTTGTTGCTGGTTTTCTCGTGGCTGGTCACATATAAGTACACACATAGACAACGAAAATGTGCTATAGTAGTTGTCTTCAAGGAAGCACTATCCTCCATTGATAAAATATGCTAACAATGGGAATATAGCCTATCTTGTAAGAAAATTTATCGTTTTGGTGTTATGAGTAGTTTTCCTTCTGCACGGTAAGCAGAGCAAGGTAATGTGTCATTGAGCTCTGATGTGGTGCGAACTGCTAAATTCCCAGATGTAAGTTCATAGGCTCGCAGGTGTTCAGTGTAGTGTCATGTGTGTTCTCGGCAAAGAAAAACAATTCAATAACAAGGAGAATCTGTTCAATTCTGCAAAACTGAGACAGTTCTCCCTTGTGTCTCTCAGACACAAACATTCCTAAATGATAATCAGTCCCATCAATGTTGACCCTTGATGTGCTGTAAATCATGTTGCTGTCTGTTTTTCATGCAACATATTCTTTTGCAATATCAGGAAGCATGGAAACCATCACAGAGGAAACATTACATGTCTGCTGGTGAGGTTTAAAGAATGAAGGGGCACTCAAATAATATGCCATCATAAACTGATGTCTGTTTGCTAATGTTTTCAGCATATTCTTAAAGTTTTGTGTCATGAATTACATGCTTGAAAAAACAATGCTTGCCCTCAAATCAAATTGTACACAGGTGGATAATTGGCCCAAAGCAGCATATGAGATTGGGATAATGTACAACGTAGTGGTGTTTTGGGCAGAGTGTGAAATGAGGAAAGACTTCCCTCAACATTTGTCTATGGCCTTGAATCTTTGTCTGTAAATACTGTATAGCTTCCTCTGTAAATTTCAGGGACAGCATCAACTCAACTACCTCTTTCAAATCTGTAAGTACGGTCCACGCGCCATCTCCCTCAGGAATTCTATCACCAATAATCAAAGGGAGCAGTCTAAGCAATGTAGCATTTTCATGACCATTGCCACCAACTTTGCTCTTTCTAGCAAATGTCTTTGGGATCGGGTGGGGTTCGTCAATCTTGTCTGTGTGCTGGTATGGAAAAGACACAATTCTTTCATTTAAATACTCAAGCATAAAGTATTTGCAATGTATCATCTCCCTAATACACAGTGCCAGCTCCACAGGCACAATGCCCTCAAAAAGATCACGAAGAACATCAGATGGGACACTGGTAATGGAATGAAAATATTCCAAACTCTGGTTTAGTACACAATCTCCTTGAACACCACACTGATTCTGATTCTCCCCGTGCTTCACAATCACAGTCATGGCTAGCTTTTGTCCTTAGACAAAAAGATGATCCATCTTGATGGCTGGTGTATTGACCTTGTTGTGCTGGTTTCGTTTCTTTAATTTTCTCAAGAATGTCAGTATGTCTGAACATTTCCTGTCCATAATGGCCCTGACTATCTCATCTAGAGATGTTTCGGTACCAACAACTGAATGACTCTGTAAGACCTCTCGTATGGTTTTCTTAATGAGCGGCTGGGACAAGGAAAATATTTGAGTCAAATGCTCTACAATTTCCCAAGTGCCATGTTGGATATGTGAAAAACAGTTTGCATCTTTAAAAATAATGATGCTAAATTATGGTGCAACTGGGCTCTCAAATCATCTGAGTCAGCAGAGGATGTTTCTAGAGTACTATCATTCTCTGCTGACACCACATTATCATCAAAATCTGAACTACCTCCATGGACTCTGCTTTTGTGTGTGTTAAAGGATGAATGTACATTTTTGTGGTAGTTACAGTTTTTGAACGGGCATGCTACTATCTCATGCATTCTTAAATGACTTCTCAAATGTCCAAACAGTGTTGCCTCAGGAAGGGGTTCTTGAAGTTGCACATGTGGCATGAAAAATACGCCTGTGCATCTATTCCTCTAATTTTGGGCTAATTTTGGAATAATGACTATGCTGCTAATGATAATGCGTAAAAAATTTAGCCCAGGTTTCTAAGAATTCTGATAATCAATATCGTATCTTGGTGTCAATACAGATCGAAATAACACACCATTTGGCCTCCACTTGTGCCTAAACGAGAGAACAAAAACATAAATAAAAGCTTCATACATTATTTGTTGGACATTTACCACAAACATAATCATTCATGCTCATTCACTATCAGGTACCAACATTGTGTATGCTGTAAATCTGTGGTTATGCCTAAACCTGCCTTAACTTTACACCTAACTCTAAGCTAATTGTCCACTCTCATTACGTCCTTCTCATGACAATCACACATATCAAAAATGACCGGGAAATTAATTGCACACCATTTTTCCCATTCATTTCAGATAATGCTGTGACCCAAACATACTAGTGCATTACACAGTTGTCATGCTCACTACGTTTACTTAAACACTTACACCTGCTCATCTGTAGTCACCAAAGGTGGAAACAACATAAACTAAAAGCTGTGTTCAATGTATCTTCCATGCATACTTCACTAGCAGAAACGCTAGCTGTAGCTAGCTAGCAAATGGTCAATAATACTTAAAAAAGAAAAGGATTTACTTACCAAATGAGAGTGCTTCGATTATGAGGCTTGCAGGTACATGCAAAAATAACTAAATATTCCTATCCGTTTTGCTCACAAAACCTTTCATGCCCGCTCAAGGGTAACCATCTTGATTTTTCTTAAATCCTAGAAAGACGTTGATGACGTCAGATGCTACGTACACTGTAAGAAAAAATCAGTAGAATTTACGGTGAAATACTGGCAGCTGTGGTTGCCAGAAATTCACCGTAAAAATTACAGTGACAATGTAGAGGACTTTACGGTATGCTGTTTTGGCGACTGTAAATTTTGCAGAACAGAACTGTTATTTGTTTACGGTAGTTTGCTGTAAAAATAATAGTTACAACATAAACCTGTTTACGATAATCTGTCAAAATTACAGTCTATCTCAGTAATAAACACAACAGAAACTGTATGATATATTACGGTACTTTATTGCAGCTAGTTCAAATTTACGGTAAATTACTGGCAGCTGTGGTTGCCAGAATTTCACTGTAAAAGATACAGTACAACACATGAGGAATTACAGTTGGCTGGCACAGATTTTCCAGTCAGCAACAGCCTAAAACCCTATAGTGATTGTAAACAAAGTAACAAATAAAGCCCGTTGTGCCAACTATCATTGACAAACCTGAAGAAACTGTTCTTGCATTAACACATTCTCTGAAAAAAAGATGGAACTGATCCAACATGTCAAGTATACTCACAAAGCATCATGTGTCCATATGAGGGATAGTCCATGAATAAACATAAAAAAATGAGCCACTTGACCTGGGTTGATCAAGGGTTAAGAGTCACTCAGCATTCACCAGTCACCAGCTCTGACTGTAGAGTCTCATGTTGTCCATCAGGTCTTCACTGTGGACTTGGCATGATCATTTCTGCAGCCAGAAAATAGAAACAAAGCAAAAGTTAGATTGATGCAGTGTTTGAGCATCATGACTACACAGAGAAAAACTCTGCATTCTATTTTTTTTAACTGAGCTCCAATGAGCTAACCATAGAACCAGCAGTCTGGAATATAGTTCTGCAGGTCACTTCTACAACATGCTTCTGCTTGACCAATTCCGTTCTAACAAAGACTAATGTGTAGCTTGCAGTCCATTATTCATTTTATCTGGAAGTTGTTTCTGTATTACTGGATGATTTTTGTATGAAATGGGGCTTTTTCATACTGTAGTGCTGAGCTTCCCTGGTTACCTGACCAAAATCTTCAAGAAACACAAAAACAGCTTGCTTGTATTTGTAATCCAATATTTACTAGACATACCAGTCTTTGACTGAAAGAAATCGGTTGTGTAGACGCAAAGACATTCCATGCCAGAATGAGAGTAAAATAACTAAAAGAGGCCAAAACAGCAAAAAAGCCAAAAAATGAAATCTAAGAAGCTAAATAAAACATGCACACACATATACATATATATATACACACACACACACACACACACACACACACATGCACACGCACATAAAAAATCATTAATTTATATTTTTATTAATTTTTAGTAACATTTTTTATGTTACTAAATGTTGGTCCTTAATGTTGTAATCAGTAGTGGATTTCTAATGTAGCCAGAGGGTTATTCATAAATTTTAATATATTTATGTAAAATCCAATGACGTTTAGTGGCTCAGTGCTGAAACACATCACTTTTTACATGTCTACTAATTACAAAAGGATCTACAAATATTTCAAAATCAATCACACACCAACTGCTGCCAGGACAGGGACCTCAAGTTCACCAGCCGCTGCTGCTGCTGTTATGTTTGCCCAAGCAGGACCATCACCACTTCTATACAACCAACATTAATAACTGATGCATTGTTGGAAATATTAAAAAAAGGAAACTGTGCGGTGAAAAACCTGTACTGATTTGGTAAATGCCCACAGACAACTTGTTATTAATTCCATATTCTGTTTGGCTGACAGATGCCAGAGAAGGCTCTACAGTGTGAATACCAAAAAAATCAGTCTGTGTGAAATATTAATTTACTACCATAGCACAGGTGCTCTTTGGCACCCGGGCAAGTTTGTGTTTCCTAAGATGGCAGCCTGCACTTGGAGCATAGACATTTGACGAGGAGGATGGATATCCCCATTAAAATTAACATAGCAAGACAGTTGGAGCAGCAGCCATTGCATCTAAATTCTGAGTTGAATCATAGGGCACTGACACCTTGTGGCATAGAAGTGTACAGCAGTAACTACACTGCTGGTAAAATCATATACCCTAGGAAAATTTGGGGAGGGTTAAACTGTAAACTGTAAAACTGTATTAAAAAACTGGATACCACCCAACCCTTTGAGCTGTATCACTGCTTACCTCTAATTGGGCTTTACAAGACTGGTGTCCAAGTCACTGGGTCCAGACTTGACTGAAGACAGCTGGGACAGTCTCAGACATGGTACGATGTTTAGGGAACTGGAACTTTGAACTGGTGTTGTAACTTCTGCCTGAAGAGTTGTCATCAGTGTCCACTGTGGACAGGCAAGAACCTCTCTGCAGCCAGAAAAAAAACAACTGTGAAAAAAAACATTACCACTACAACCACTGCTACTACTACTAATGACAGCAATAATAATGACAATAATATTAATAGCAGCAACAATAATATAATAATAATAATAATATGTGGCAAAGTACTTCTTCCATGCCCAGCTGACCTATTTAAGTGCTGTATACCATCACAGTTCAAAGGTATTGTCGTCTGTGCAGTCCTTGGACTACCCTTGATACATTAATAGTTTAGCTTAGGCCTGAGTGAACATCCTCAAAGACTTGTTCATCTATACTGGCTCTCTCATGTACTTACTTCGATACTGAGCATTATGTCACAAAATGCTCATTTGTTATTGTGATTTTTATAGCCTTTGTATATCCAACCCACTTAAGTATCTTTTTGACTTGATCATTTTATTCAGACCATGTACATGCCCTGAATGTTTAATAAAGGTTGACTGGTGGAGCACATGGCACATACCTGGAGCTGGGTCCTTGTGATTGTGACCTGGGCTCAAGCCAGACTTCGGGTCCTTTGCTGCATGTCATCTCCTCTCTCTTCCCTGTCTTTCCTGTCCCTCTTTCTCTGCTGTCTCTGAAAAAAATCTTAAAAGAAAAACACTCTTAAAAGTAAAAAAAATACAAAAATAAAAGCTTGCTTGTGGCATTAACATGGATTAGAATCTCACCATCACAAAGGCCAGCAAGTTGTTCCCTCCAAGTCGGTGACCACTCAGGAATTTGAATGCAATGCTTGAAAGGTGGTAGGAGCAAAAGACATCAAGCTTTACAATTGTTAGAAAGATAATTTCTATAAGAGCAGTGTGTACAGATAATTAGGACATTTACTCTAAACACATTAAAATATTTGTTAGATATCTGTTTAGCTGACTTACCTTGAAAGAGATTCTAGATCCTAGTGATGCCAAGAGCCGTCACCCTACTGAAGTGTTACAATAGCACTGAAACAAAAGCTTAGATGTTCTTCAAAGGCAGTTTTATTAACTTACTTGCTACAAAAAGCCAGTTCACATTTTTTAGCCGGTTCAAAGTAAAACAAAAAAGCTTAGATTATAAGCTTATTACATCAAAGCATATCAAAGTATATTGTTCTGAATAACAATGGCTAACAGTTGACCATGAACAACAAACATCACCTCCAAAAAAAGAAAACAAAGAAAAAAGGCAAACACTTTAACTTGCCTCTATAACCACGAAGCACTTTCTCAAACTAAATGACATGAAAATACTTGGAGCAAACTCCTGAGCAGTGGCAATGCCAAGGCAGACTGAGGCAGGTGGGGGTGGTGCTGCATACGGAGTCGAACATGTATAAAAATCTGCTGACATCAGCTTGGGCCCAAAACAGAAAAAAAAATGGAAACCTAGCATTCCATACAATGAAAGATACAAATGACAGCCAGTCATTTAAAACATACATAATATGAACATTCAAAATTGTGAAATTATGTACGCCCATAGGATGTAAAATAAAGAAAGGCAAATGTCCCCATTACCAGTTCGGATGATCAAGTCCATCTTTAACATGTCTCTCTCCACTCGTGATCGGAGAGATCTTTGATGAGGGTGAGGACTCTTGGGTTCACTGGAAGTTGCTTCTTGTTTTTCTTTTTTTCAACTTTTGTGCCCTTCTCTGGATTGATGTTGAGGAAACACCTTTATGAACACAAGAATTTCTATTCAACCACTAAATCTAAATACAGTACTTTGTTATAGGGGAGAAAAAGATGTGTGTGTGTGTGTGTGTGTGTGTGTGTGTGTGTGTGTGTGTGTATTTCCCCGTACCTCTGAAGGAACTCAAGTGTGGAGCCCAGTTCCACGGGATAATGAATATTAAGGCAGTAGTAGCTTCCAAGCATCAAACAAACGGCAGAGATGAAGGTGGGGATTTGGTCAATCACAACCTTGTGGTCTACACTCAGCATGAACTGCTTTGCGGCATAGCAGGAGTTTCCTGCAAAGAAAATACAAGTAGAAAATACTTAACAGCACACCAGCCATTACCATCCAAAAGTGGTCTTAAAACAAGACAGTGCATTCCATATCATATTTAGCTTTGTTTCTTACCATAAAACTCAAAATCATCTTACCGCATACAATGATGCATGGTGTCACTGGCAGGCTTTCCACATGTACTTCTTTTGGCAGACATGTTTCTTCCACATAATGAAAGAGATTCTCTTCTTTTTCATCAAAGTAGCAAAGAAGAAGGAGCAACATGTCTTTTAGATCTTCTGAGCAGCCCTCCTTTCGTCCTCTCAAAACTTGCAGGTTTGTGACAAGCTGCAGAAATTTTTTGCTCTTGCCTGCGCAAACGGTTCTCATGAAGTTCAGAAGTCGGTCTCCCTTTTTTCCGACATTACTGAGGAAAGTTTCCTTCAGTGGTACTCCAGTTAACTCCTCAAAGTGGACCCCCATGCCAATCTCCTGGAACAAAAAGGGCCACTCTTCCAAGAGGGTTTGCAGATCGGTCCCCTTGTTTATTTCTTTCCGTTGGGAGTAGTAAGTGCTCTTCATGAGACTTCTCACCTCGTCGGGACTGGGGTTTAACTGCTCACTAAGCATCTTCATTTCATCTTTCTTCTTTTTCTGGGTTTCTGCAGTTTCACTGACTGGAAGAAACTTCATGTCCCATTTAAAGCAGCCATAAGTATCTTGAACTGCTGCTCTTTTCTCAGCTGGGATCTCCTCAGTGTCATACTCATCGGACCCCTTTTGTCGTTTCATTATCATTGGTGTTGAGGACCGCTTTACATTCTCAATCCTGGTTTGTAACTGCTTAACCAGGGAGTGATAGCCCGGTCCCACCACATCACCTTCGATGACATCTTGCAGTGACCGCGGATACTTTGCCAACATTTTCTTGGCAACTTCTACAGAGGCTTTCTTGCTAGGAGATGGACAGACCTTCATCATCTCAGAAACGACGATCCGAATCATTTCTCTACGCAACCGTGGTTTTGGCCTTTTCTCTCTCTCAAAACACTGAATCAGCTCTTCAGGAAAATTCTTCCACGGAATCTCAAAGCAGTCAGTCCGGTCTGGACCAGCAATCATGCTGCTGGGTGAAGGAGAGGCAGAGAATGAGGAGCACGTCGAGGAAGCTGGAGAGGATAATGGTGACTGGCTGTGGATTTCAGTGTTTTGTGCTGTAAAACAGAAATAATGACATTAACAAAATGTACTGAATGATGTTTTGTCCTTGGTTATGATAAAAAGTAAATGTTGTCAAAATGTACTCACTGGTTTGTTTCCAGGCAGCCACCAATTTCCTCGCTTGAACTGGTCTGAGTACTGACAGCAGATCACTTTCCTGGATAAAGGTAAAATCCTCAGCTGTCTCCACCCCCAGTGATTGTAGGGTCTCCTCTAAAATATCTAAAATTGAGGTTGGGAGTTCTGGCAGCACTCTGGTAATGGCACTGCGTATGCTGCTATGATGTGCATCATCCATTTCTGAGTATAAAAAAAATGCATAAAGCTCAGTTAACTCCAGAATGGCAGCCAAACACATCCTTTAGTGTGACACCACACTGTGTTTTAATGGAACCATTTGGTGTCCTTCCTTTATGTATGATGGCAAAGGACAGAAATCAATTAAGTCACTGATTTTCAGACATTTCATCTTTTCTGTGTCTTTCCTAACTGAGTACACATGGTACTCAGGATGGAGTTCTGCTTTGTACACTGACACCAGAAAATGAATATTGTCATTTTTTATCAAAATAAGTACCAGTTCACCAAACTCCATGCAGTCAATGCTCCCTGTGATAAGGAACTGTCCTTTCTTGTATGATGTTCCCTTATACACCATTTCTACCGTGACCTTTGTGTTTGTGTCAGTGAATTCAAATTGTCTGACTGCATCTTGAATGGCTTTGCTGTACAGTACTGAGTAAAATGGAGAACTATCCTTAACTTGCAAGACAGCTCGACCCATTGATCCCGCTGAAAGATAAGCCTGCAACATCTGATGTCTTTCAGAGAGCGTGTGGCAGAGGTTTTTAAAATTTTTCAAATTCCTCGCACATCTCTTGAAATAACTGTGCTTGCTTTCAAAGCGCATTGTCCATAGCCTTATTAGAGGGCCAAATTTCAGAATTAGAGCTGGGTAATGACGCAAATAATGGTGCTTTGGTTTCAGGTTACTTTCTGGGAATAGAGCCTTTCTTGACTCTAAATATTCTTGAATAAGAACATCAAGATATGCAACCTGAGGTACAGAGATGGTCTGGGCGCATATCATCTCCACAATGTCTTTTAGCTGCATGGTCAACTGCCAGACATCATCTGTTGTATTTTTCACTCTGTCACCAATTATGAGAGGCAGTAGCCTTAGAAAATTCCAATTCTGTACCGCCTGTCCTGAGAGTTTAACTGCTTGAGGACTGACCTCACATGGCTTTGTCGAAGCATCAGAGTCACAGTATTTGAACTGTTTGATGCGCCGATTCAAAGTGGAGTAAGTGAACCATGCCTTTTTCTTGATAAAATATTTGAGATACAGTGCAACATCGTAAGACAAAATGCCCTCGAAGATGTCATGTCCTAGACAAGGTGGTAATCCTGGCTGACAGACATTAAAGTGTTTCAAAGAGTTGAATACTGACTTGAACTTTACTCCTTCCACAGCCTGAGTATCTTCAGTCTGGAGGCGATCAACAGCAGAATCGTAGTTCTCAGGTGTACGCTCTGGTCCGCACAGATTTGGATCACCACCCTGAAATTGAGATTGGGTTATCAGGCAATACCTACAGAAGTACTCTGAGCGACTAAAATTTTCAGAGAAACCTCCAATACAATGCGAGCCCAAATTATCTCCCACAATGCAATACAAGGTTCCTCTGACAACTGTTTCATCTGATACCACTATACCATTCTCCTCTAATTCCTTCAAGTCTGCTAGTAATTCAGAGAAAACCTTCACATGCCCAAATTCTTTGAAATCTTTCTCTCTGCACAATAACACAAGAAACATATGATCTGTGTCTGACCGTACATGAAGTGGCAGGTTAGCAACAGATACATAAACAGCTAACACCTTGTGTCTCGTCTTTGCAGAACCTAAAGGGTTTACGACTTCAAAGGCGTCCTGGTATAGTAATAGCTTAAGACATGATGGATTTTGACCATAAAAATCATTTGATTTGAATATCTGTCCATCACTAATGTCACTCAGAACATCTGAGGGAGACTCAGCCGAGTGCTCCCCTGATTTCTGCCACAGATCAGACTCCAACAAACATTTCAACGTCTCTCGCACAGGCACATAATAGGCAAACCTATCTCTCCTGTTCTCATCTTTTCCTAAAAACATTTTCTTAGGCTCCACATAGTTAAACTTTTTTTTGAAAGACTGAGCTCTTGAGTATACAGTCCTCATTGGCCCTGTATGACATGCAGTGAACAGATCAGAGTGCCTGATAGACTCACAAACTTTGGTGATGTCCTCATCTGATAATGATGTATCATTTTTTAGCATTGCTGTAAGTTTACTCAAACTAAATGTCTGACCCAACTCGTGTATGTTCTGCATTTCCTCAACAATGACCTGAATGGTCGAAGCAGGTAGTAGAAACTGCCCCTGCAATTTCAAGTAGAATAACGAGACGTTTCTTAGAAAAAGGTCATGGAAATCTTGTGACATATCCATGTCACCTTCATCCGTGCTTGTCACTGTACCCACCTCAGACACTTGAGGGTCAGAGTCAACTGAATCAGTTGGAGCAGATGATGACTGAGGAGCAGTATTTCTGTAAAAGTCACTGATACTGCTGTCTGCAAAATCTCTGTGTTTCCGTGACATGTGGGCAGTAAATGTAGATTTGACCTTAAAAACATTTCTGCATCCTGTCACTGGACAATTCACAGCATGCCCTTCCATAATATGATCCTTCAGGTGAGCTATTAGAGCACTCCCATCTGAACATTGTCGTGTACACAAAGCCACCATGCATTTAAATTCGGTAACGTTAACAATAGTGTTAACAGCCATCCCGGCTGTAGCAGGTACATTATGCCTGCGGTAAAAATGAGCCTTAAATGCTCCATATCTGTTAAATGTATGCTTGCAACCAGCTTCGATGCACTTAAACAAACAACGTGGCTCGTTTCGATGGAGTCTGCAATGAAGCACGTAGCCTCTCAATGTCTTAACCGACTTGCCACAGAAAGTACAGCTATACATTTCCTTGGCTAACGGTTAGCTAACCTAGCTTAGTTGTTGTTCAACTCTTATTTTTGCAAGGGCAAAACAAAACAAACTAGCAATAAACCCGAATGAACATTCAAGAAAGAGCTGACGTTAACTAGAAAATTTTGTAGAGGTGCTTACCTTAAGAACAGAGTTATATCTCCCGAGTTCAGGACGTGTGCAGGCTCCACATATGCTCATTACTGGGTGCGCAGAAATGGCGCCTAACCGTGGGTCAGAAGGATTCAAAAGTCAACACAACTCCAGACTCCTGCTCCGTTTGCGGAGCTAACGGCGCTAACGAGGAGACGGGGTGTCAAAAACTCCTATCAAAAAACCGATTAGACTGTGAGAAGCGGACAAGCCTGAGCAAGAAGTACGTGTGTGTTTTGTGTCCAGATGTTTTTAGAAAAATGAGTGAATGGTGGATTTAAAAAGACAGACTGCAGCAGGCTGCGACTCACAAAACAGGAGATTGCATTGAAGTAAATGGAGGAGCAGAGCAGGGTAGCTGGTGCAAAATCCCTCTATTTAAATTTGGTAGGGGCTAACCCTTTAAAATTGAACTGACAGCAGAAAAGAAGCCTGTGTCTACAAAAACGCCCAAAAATTATGTGTCACTTGCCTCTATTTCTGTTTGAGCTATAGAGGCGAGTGGCTCTAAATAATAATAATAATAATAATAATAATAATAATAATAATAATAATAATGTTGACCAAAGTACCTTGCAGTGAGATACAAACTATCAGACAGGAAAACGGCTCCTGGTAGGCTGTCCAGTAATTCATCCTTACAAGGACATTAACATAAAATAACAGTAGCCGATATTATGTCATTATAAAATATCGGTTGTCTTTAAATCAGCAATATATGGACCACATTTTTAACATCTTGTTTCTGTAGAAAAGACGGTATATACTTTGCTGAATGGTCAATGGTTTTCTACTGTAAATTTAAATGTACACTTCAGTGAAATCCGTGATTTATACTGAATAATACTGTAAATTTTAGGGTTATTACCCACTTTTGACTTTACGGTATTTTCTAATTCATTTTACAATTGTTTGAAGAAATCACAGTAAAATTGTGTGTTTTTTACATATTGTACCCGTAAAAATTACAGTTATGTACTGTCTCTTGATTTACGGAAATTCATTGTATTTACTACAGTGATATACAATTTTGGAATTGATGGTCCTTTACTGTTGCTATTTGACAGTTTTTTACTGTATTTTTTGCAGACTTTTTTTACAGTGTACAACTGGATACTCACAAATTATTATGTAGCAGGCAATGTTTACTCGATCAATTATATTCCAATAAAATTAAAACTTCATTACTCATTGACAGAACACAAAAGTTTATAGTTTGGTTAACTATATATCAGATTTTAAGTACTACATTGATGATATTTATAAGTTAGTAGAACTGTTAGGGTTTACAGTGTATTGTGAAGTATCGGTTATTGTGAAACCCACACATACATGTCCTATATCAGATCGTGATGGATTGTAACAAAGTACATTTACTCAAGTGCTCTACTAAGTACAAATTTGAAGGACAACCCTGTTTCCAAAAAAGTTGGGATGCTGTGTAAAATGTAAACAGATTGTGATGATTTGCAAAACATTGAAACCCCATATTTAATTGAAAATAGCACAGTCAACATATCAAATTTAGAAACAGAGAAATGTCATTGTTTTTTAAACATTATATCCCCAGTTTTGTATGGAATTTGATGCATGCTAACATAACATGTTTCAAAAAAGTTGGGACACTCAATGTCAAAGTCAACTTGATTGCCGATTTACACCATATTTACAGGACATATAGAGGAATCGAAATAATGTGTCTCACAGTCCTTGTTATGTGTTGACTGAGTTTACTGGACCCAAAGTACCGGTCTCAGACAAATGAGGCAGAAGGCAGGAAAACAGTTTAAACATTTTAATAATTAATAAGTAATGACTGAGTTCAGGAGTGGCAGAGTCTCTTGTACTGTGCTGGAGGGTTGGCAGATCCATTCTCTTTGTGAGAGTTGACAGACGGGTCTGAGTCCTCAATGAGAGCAGGCTGACTGATACAAGTTCCTCTGGGAGAGCAGACCAGCAGGGCATGGACTAACAAGGTGCGGACTAGGCGCCTGAGCACAGGGAAAACCACCGATTAGGCGAACAGAAAGGCAGGCAGCACAAAAATACTGAGTTCTAGCACAAGCTCCAGGGGCCTCATGTACAAAGGGTGCGTACGCACAAAAATGTGGCGTACGCTCTTTTTCACGACAAAGTTCAGATGTATCAAGAGTGAAATGACCATGGAAATGTGCAGTGCCTCACGCCAACTTCATGACTGGCGTATGCACGTTCCTAGAGCTGTTGATCCTTTGGCGACACTTAGAGGTGATGCTGGGATGTGCACATCAGAGACACATGAACAATTAACACTGATGAACAATTAACACACCCACGTATCTGCAATTACAGTGGATATAAAAGCATGCGCAAAGTGGTGCAATACCACTGCTAATACCATTAAAAACAATGGCTGCTTTAGCAGTATTAGAAGACATTGCAAATGGTGCAATATGAAGAAAGCGTGTGTTCAGAGGCAGAGAGGATTTACTGGCACATGATGACAACTGGCTCATCAGCCGCTTTAGGTTCCCGAGGGCAATCCTCCTAGAACTGTGCGCAGAGCTGCGGCCGGCCTTGGAGCGCAACACAGTAAGGAGCCGTGCGCTGCCTGTGCCCATACAGGTGCTGACCACGCACATTAACCAACATTGTGGCGAGGTGGCCTGGTTCAACACACGATTCATACATTCTGAGTAACAGCATGGTTGGGAACAGACTACAGGCTGGCACTGTACGCGATGGGTGGCTTCTTGGTGAGTAAATTTTTTCATGTAATTGTTCTAATATTAATCCACGTGATGCACATTCAGCATGTGTACCTCCAAATTCTATCCCGTCTTCACAGCATCATTATTAGTCAGTGATTAAAGTTAGTGACTTTGCTGTTTCTTGCTGGTTAAACTACAGCTTAAGATCTTTCTAACAAGCCCCTGATTGTCTCTGTGTGCAAAATACTCATGTTAATAACCCCATGCGTAAAGTGTGAAATGTCTTAATCAGCCTCACCTTTTCCCCGGCGCACTTCTGCACTAATTTGCAACAATAGTGTGTGATCCATGTAAGTAGTGTATAAAATTAACAAATGGAAACTGTAAATCCAGTTTACTTTGTCTACTTTTGTATGCCCATGAATGCGCATCCTACCCAGGAGGCCATTCAGGCCTGGCAACATTTGATTTCAACCATGTAAAAGAGGCAAGGATGCAGAATTCACTTATTCACCAATGAATCCCCCAAGTCTGTGGCACGTGGCTGCGACTGCGTGTCCTCTCCTGTGTTTTAAAATAATAAATTGAGTAATCAAACATGAGTCAAAGTCTTTGATATCCTCTTTGATATGCTACCATGTTTAAATTTAAATTCAAAAGATTTCAAACTAAAATAATAACATACATACAGCATTTACGCATGAACCTCTATCTTATAGGGCTGTGAGCAGGCTACTGTATGAACACATTTGTTGTGAGTTACACAAATACATAGGTATTTACCTTGGGGGTAATCAGAGTCACCCACATGTGCTCCCACCACCCCTGAGAGAGCAGTGTCACCCACAATTGCGGCGACTCTCTGTTCAAACGGGGTGGGCCCCTCTTCTCCTGTCCCCCCGCCTGTTTTGGCCACACTTTGGCAGTGGGCAGCCATCCTCCGCTTCACATCCACCTTGATGTCGGACCACTTCTTTTTTATTTCTTCTTGTGTGCGCTTCTCTGATCCCACAGCATTGACAGCGTCACACACACTCTCCCACTCACTCTTCTTGCGTTTGGTGCTTATGCCGGAGGACAGCGTGCGAAAGAGCACATTTTTGCGCACCTCTACTTCAGCGAGTAGCGCCTCCAATTCGCTTTCGGTGAAATTCTTTTTCTTTCCCGTCTTACTCATTCTTCTTTGATTTTTTGATCATGCAGAGAGGGGGATCCCAGGTGCAGGGCTCATTTACATATGATTTGCGTATTTAAATAGGGGCGCGGACAGGGAGGGATCGAGTACTCCAACATGTGCGCTCAATGCCACGTTGATTGGGATGTACAAAGGAAATGGATGTACAGTAGGAAATCCACGCAAGTCTTTGTACATGAGGCTCAGGTGTGGTTGTTATCACGTAGCAGAGGTTTGGAGGAGATAGGTTTCAACTGGGAGACATGGAACACTGGGTGAATCTTTGAAGAGGGAGGCAGCTTTAATTTTATGGCCATGGGGTTCATTGATGGAGTCAATGGTGAAGGGGCCCAAAAACTGTTTTTTTTTTGAAGAGAGCCAAACTTGACCTGGTCTTCACTCAGGGGCGTCTCTGCGGTCGCGGTCTCACATTGGCAATCTCGCATCTCACCACACATCTTTCAACAGCTGCGGAGATGGAGCTGGACAGATGGAGTGGTGATCTCGCTCTCTTGGGCCAGGAATGGGGCAGGTATCTGATGGAGGCCTCAAACAAGGTAATTCCAGTGGCAGAGCTAGTGAGGGAGTTATGAGCGTACTCTACCCAGCGTAGATGGGTAGACCATGAAGTGAGATTCGTGACAGACACGTACCTTAGGGCTGCTTCCACGTCTTGATTTGTCCTCTTAGTCTGGCCTTTGGACTGTGGGTGGAACCCTGAGGACAGGCTAATGGACGCTCCCAGTGCCCGACAGATTTCTCTCCAGACCTGAGAGGTGAACTGTGGCCCCCTGTCAGAGATAATGTCTGCAGGCAAAAAACATGCTGGATCAGCTCATCAGCAGTTTCCCTGGTGAAGGGGAGATTGGGCAGAACAATAAAATGAGCAGCCTTGGAGAACCGACGAACAACAGTGAGGATAACTGTGTTACCTTTTGATGGGATTAGGCCAGTGATGAAGTCCAGCGCAATATTACAATTTCAATTAGTCATTTGGCAGACGCTTTTATCCAAAGCGACATACATATGAATTCACAAACCAATAGCACAGCATCGGGGGCAGCTTTGGGGTTCAGTATCTTGCCTGAGGATACTTTGGCATGTGGACTGCAAAGGCCAGGGATTGAACCACCGACTCCCTGATTGGTGGATGACCGCTTTACCTCCTGAGACACAGCTCAGCTATGTTTCTAGACCCTGGTTGATAGGTAAGAGTGAATTTGAAAAGAATATAGACCATCAAACCTGTTGAGAGTTCGGCAGACTGGCTGTATGCCAGGTTCTTGTGATCGGTCCACACCACAAAAGGCTGCTCCGCCCCCTCCAGCCAGTGTTGCCTCTTCTCAAGTGCCATTTACCACCAGCAGCTCCCGATCCCTGACATCGTAGTTTCTTTCTGCTGGAGTTAAGCTTTGATCAGAACCTGCACACTGTGACAGCACCACCCCAGCCCTGTGTTTGAAGTATCTACCCCCACCACAAACTGAAGAGTTGGATCAGGCTAGACTAAGATGGGAGCTGATGTGAACAACATCTTAAGTCTGGTCAAGGCTGCAGCTGCCCCCGGAGGCCAGCACACAGGAAAGAGGGACAGGTTAACTTCGTTAATTTCAGTGTTGAAGCTGCTTGCAATTTGTGGGGGTTGGTCATTCCTCCACTGCCCTGGCCTTTTTGGGGTCAGTAAGGTAGGAGGAGGTCGGATGTCGATGGCACAATAATAGGGTTGATGAGTGGGAAGAGAGAGTGCTTGCTCGTTACTGAATACATTCTGCGTGTCATGATACTCAGGTGGCACATTGGACAAATCTGGAAGAGACAGAGACTTACAAACAGGGGAGTCTCTAACAGGGGCTGACTGGAGGCAATGGGAGAGGCAGAAAGGTCTCCAAGTAGCAATTTTACAATTTATTTCCAGTCAATGTGTGGGTTGTGTATTAGCAATGGATAGCCCAGAACCAATGGATTATGTGGAGTGGACATTACGCACAAACTGGTTTTCTCACTATGGTTGTTGGTGGGTGAGGTGTTAAGGGCAGGCGGGCTCATCAATACCCCCACCATTACTAGTGAGCCCAATCTTTTGGTCGCAGAGGGCAATTTATTATACAATGACCCACATCTAGACATAACCCCGTCTGAATCCATCTCTGTCTGTTCTTAAGGGAGAAGTGGATTCTTCCTACTTGCAACAGCCCCCCTTCGGGGAACCCATGGAGGAGCCTTCCTTCAATGTGGGGTTCACTCTAACTGACCTGGAAGTAGTAGTCACGGAAGGAGCAGAAAAGGGAACAAGGCTAGCGGACTTGTCCCTATGTCTCTCCCTTATGCGGTTATCTAGTCTGGTTGCTAACAAATGACTACCTGCAGGTTGTGGGGATATAGTGTATGTCAAGCTCATCTTTCAGCTGTTTGCTGAGGCCTACAGTCCCAACTTGTAACCCATTAAAATGTTTGGCTATTATGAAATGTAAAATACGTCAAGACCCTGAACTGTAAACTATCAAGCAAGGATGGGAAAGCTTTCCATTTTCAAAATTACAGCAATTAGTCTCAGTTCACCAAACAGAGTGTTGCAAGAGTGTTGTAAACATGATCCTGTCCCAACTTTTTTGAAAAGTGTTGTTGGCATCCAATTCCAAATGGGATATACTTTTTAAAATACAATAACATTTCTCAGTTTGAACATTTGACATGTTGTTTTCATGCTATTTTCAATTAAATATGGGATTTCAGTGTTTACCAAGTCATCACATTCTGTTTCTATTCACATTTTACACAGTTTCCTGACATTTTTGGAAATAGGGTTGTACTTGTACTGAACATGAGTTTTGCCATTTTATGCTACTTTGTACTCCACTACATCTCAGTGGTAAATATTGTATCTTTTACTCCACTGCATTGATCTGACTGATTTAATTACAAGTCAGATTACAGTTTTCCATGCCCTTCCTGACTTTTGAAAACCATGGATCTACAAATTTAGCGATTGTAAATTGGAATATTTCTGATAAGCTAAAGGGTGAAGTGTTCCTTTTAAGGATTGAGAAAATTCGGTAACACTTTCTATGAAGGTCTAGTTTATAATGCATTAGGAGCACATGCATAAGCCGTTATAATGCATTTATAATGCTTCATACATGTCATTATAATGGTGTATAATCATGTATAAGAACTTATACCAAGGTTTATAAAGTATTACAAGTGTGGACATAATGTATTATAATGAAGTACTTATAATGTTTTATACCTGCATACTCAAGTGACAAGTGTTTGAATAAAGAATCTGAAGTCCTGGGTCACATAACACATTATAACCATCCTTACTCTAGCCAGTAGTAAAGACACACATAGAACCTCTCAACATAAAAAAGATACTAAATGCTCGGTTACAGAAAGGGCGTAATGCTATAGGATGACTTTAAGAGCTTTTAGTAAAGTGACAACACTGTATAAAGTTATTAGCAATTGTATGTATAACACAATTATAATCACTTAGGAGCAGTATTTTGCTGGCTGTAAGTAAAGTGTAAGTTAAAAATGATACACCGTAATGATCTTTAAAACAACTTTATTTTGCAAAAACAAAATATAAAGAAAAGGTGCATGTTATTCTGTACATATCAATACAATTTAAATCTGTAAAAAAAAAAAAAAAAAGCTTGCATAGCTCACAAATTAAAATAGTAAAGTGACAACACTGTATAAAGTTATTAGCAATTGTATGACATTATAACACAATTATAATCACTCAGGAGCAGTATTTTGCTGGCTGTAAGTAAAGTGTAAGTCAACCATAAAGATGTTTAAAGCAACTCTTTATTTTGCAGAAACAAAATGGTTTATTGACCTATGGAGAGAATATAGTTCAATAAAAAAACAAGTCTCTTACCAAATCAAAATCAGAAAAAATGCATATTACTTTGTTCATCTTTAAAAAATACTTTTACAGCTCTACAGGTTTTAAATACGGTACAGGTGGAGCAGATCATGCAACGCTTTAGGATTCCTCTTCTTTGCATCCATACAACTATTTTTCTCCGGCTGCGTATCGTGTCCTCTTGTCGCATTAATCGACGAATTTCGTCACTCAGTAAATTTGCCATGTTGGCATCCTTCACCTGAAGAGCGGGCAGCTACGATGTCCCATGGATCCATGCGATCTCCCGCTTGCATCCAAAATTGCCTTCTGGGACTGCTGCGTTCACACAAGTCGGAACGCTGGGGAAAGGGAATTCCAAGTTGTTAAAAATAAATTGAATGCTTCTCCAACTTGTAATTCTTTAGTTTAAAGTCTTAAAGTCTGCTGTCTTTTCAAAGCTAATTTTTGTTGACATTTCAACATACATTTCATTTGTAATTATATATCATAATGGTTGCGTAGTTTATCTTACACTATGATTACAGCAATATGTGGAGGTTAATTGCTATTGTATTGACTAAATTAGTTAGCCTGTATTGGCAGGTAACATTAGCTGAAAGGTTATGCAAGTGAACTGAAATCAAGCAATTGAATTTATTTACAGCATGAACGAAATTTGATTGTCAGAAGCCAGAATCTCCGAGTTCTGATTAGTCCTGAACGTAGCACAGGGCACCACGAAGACGACAGAGAGAAGACGCACTTGACTGCAGGTTTGAAAAGAAAGGTGGTGGAGGTTATGGTCTGCAAAAGGCAACAAAACCAAACTCTAAGGTAATATTTTTCAACACAGACTGTAAAACATGAACAAAATGCATATAGTTATTTTGGGGGCTTTTGGCCTAAGTTTTGTCGGCCAAGCTTAAAGGTTAGCATCCAGGCCACATGGGTAAGCTAATCCAGCCAACATGTTGAAAAGGCAAACGTTAGTGCATAACGTTAGTGTTAATGTGGGAGAGCTTTGCTGTAAAGTTTGAATCAAATTCAAACTAACAATAGCCAAAGCATAATGCTTCAAATGCTAACCCTCGGTTGATTATGTTTTATGAATAGCCATGTCCACAAGAACGGGAGCTGTGAATCCGCCGCCGCCAAAAGGCAACGGGGCTTCCACTCCTGCTGTGGAGGAAGAGAAAATGGGTATGAATTGCCATTTTAGGTTGTTTCTTTTTCTGTAGATTGTCCAAAATGCATCATTAAATGTGGGCTTTGCTCATAATATTGAAGCGTGTAAGTTAGAGCTGAAACTTGCAGTCATATTCAAACCATTTAGTACATTCGAAAATTTAAAGTTAGATGATGCCTGGTTGAGTCATATCCAGCATTGGCCTAAAAAGGTTATAGATTGTGTTTCAAACTTTGAATAGCATCCCTGTCATAGCTTTTAGCTAAAATAATTTAATTTAATATTTACACGTCATTTTTTGTTTTCTTTTTTGTGATCCTTGCTCCATGTGTTGTGTGCAGCTCCTACTATGAAGCATGAGCTGGCCATGATCAAACTTCAGCTGGAGGCAGAGAGAGAGTGCGGGAGACTCCGAGAAGAAACCATTGAAATGCTGAAGTCAGATAAAGACTACCTTCAGCGTGAACTGACCAGCAAGGCTGAATTAATGAGTCAACTCTGGGAACAGATCAGTGGAGTCATCATCTAGTTCAGGTGATCAATTATATGCCAGGTTGTGTTGCTCCTGGGTTATTACATGAATTTTCACACATTTGAATTTTGACATCCACCATCTTGGATTGTTCTACAATGTTTGTTATAACTAGAAACACAAGAAGAAGAAAAAATATGAGTTAATGTTTTAGAAATGTGTGTGTGTTTGATTTATTGCAGCAGAGTCTTCCAAGAGTCAGGTGAAAAGAGTTTTCATCTCTGATGAAGAATCTGAAGTTGCTTCGACCTTGGCCATTGACTCGCCATTGTCTGATTCGTCCTTGGAAGATGACTCCAAGAAGAAGAAAAAGCTGAAGAAGAGATCCCAAAAGCTGAGTGGAAGCCCCAAACTAGAAACCAGTCGTGTTCGAGGTAAGATTGTTTTACATATCAGTAATGAGTGAAATTGACTGTTTTAACTGTGTTTTTTTTAACCGCTTGCATTAAAAACCAATATAAACTATGAACTAATAAAAATGAATAAAAAGATAGAAGACTGTATTTTACCAAAAAGTGAATTTTTGACAGTATGTCATTAAAGCTCCAGTTGGTAAGTTGATGAAAGTGAAAGTAAACTCTGCGACTTGGTCGGAAATTTCAAGACAATACTCCGTCAGGTCTCTTTATGAACCTCTGCCAAGCACCCCACACACACACAGACACACACAGGCACACACAGACACACACGTGCAGGCCCATGCACACAAAGTAGCCATAAACACACCCACAGACGACGTACTGTTTCCATAGCAAGCGGAGACTCCAAAACGATCTCACATTTCTCACCATGAAACACACTCTTCTTGTGTGTGTCTGCATGTGTGGAGGGAGGGAGGGGGGTTGACAGAGGTGAAAAGAGGGAGCTGACGGTGTGTATCATCTTGAAATGTCCGACCAAGTCGCAGACTTTACTTTCACTTTTGGCAGTTTACTACGACGTGTAGGAGCGGCGATTGGCTACTCCTCCTGCTCCCTCTACCTGACTGGTGGAGAATTTTCAGTCACGGTGGATTTCAGCTAATACGATTACAGGCTGTAGGTGGAGCCAGAGGGATTTTGTCCTAAATTACCCATTTAATGTCCGGCTATCAGAATATAGTGACAGTTCCAGCAAATATGACTGAATAATTGTTACCAACTGAAGCTTTAACTCTAAGACTTTTCATGGTCCCCAAGAGATAACCAGTTAACAAACAAAATTAAAAGACTTTACTGATTCCAGAGGGGAAATTGTGTAATGTTACTGTGCTCTCATAAAATGATAGAGCAGGCAAAAATAGAACAAAAGATGTTAAGTATATATACAACATTATGTACTCTCCTTTCATATACTGCACATACCAGTTGATGAATTCTCTTTACAATGACAGATGAACTTTTCTTTTCTTTCAGTGAAAAACTGCAGAGACATCATTAAAAGGTACAAGGCAGTGCTGAAGAGCTACAGTGAGGGGGGGGTCCATGAAATCTGCCTTTGAAGAAGTCGGTGTTGACCGCAACACAATTGCCAGAACGGCAGTCATCGCAGAGCTCAGCCTCACAGCCCCTGAAGCTTTCAGAGCTCTAGGCCAGTGGAATGAGAAGTCTGAAAAGCTCTCCACCTTTGTGGACAGATGTTGCGCAGCTATTACAGCTGAGATTAAGGCGCACATAAGCGAAATGAAAGAGAATGGTACTTTGCTACCCATTGCACATTAAATGTGCAAAAAAGCTAGTCTATTCCAAGTTTTAATTTATGTTATAAATTGCATTATTTAGTCTCTCAGGTGCAAGAATTTTAATTTGTGAGCTATGCAAGCTTTTTTTTTTTTTTTTTACAGATTTAAATTGTATTGATATGTACAGAATAACATGCACCTTTTCTTTATATTTTGTTTTTGCAAAATAAAGTCATTTTAAAGATCATTACGGTGTATCATTTTTAACTTACACTTTACTTACAGCCAGCAAAATACTGCTCCTAAGTGATTATAATTGAGTTATAATGTCATACAATTGCTAATAACTTTATACAGTGTTGTCACTTTACTAAAAGCTCTTAAAGTCATCCTATAGCATATTATTGATATTTATAAGGCATTACGCCCTTTCTGTAACCGAGCATTTAGTATATTTTCTATGTTGAGAGGTTCTATGTGTGTCTTTACTACTGGCTAGAGTAAGGATGGTTATAATGTGTTATGTGACCCAGGACTTCAGATTCTTTATTCAAACACTTGTCACTTGAGTATGCAGGTATAAAACATTATAAGTACTTCATTATAATACATTATGTCCACACTTGTAATACTTTATAAACCTTGGTATAAGTTCTTATACATGATTATACACCATTATAATGACATGTATGAAGCATTATAAATGCATTATAACGGCTTATGCATGTGCTCCTAATGCATTATAAACTAGACCTTCATAGAAAGTGTTACCGAAAATTCTTCTACATATCGGATTAGCTGGAAAATGGGTTGTCACAAAGCTGAAAATAGGCCTGTTTTCTGAGGTCATCAAGAGTTAACTTTTAGAGATTCATGGTTTTCACAGGACAGCAACACGAAACCATATGACATGGTCTTCTTGAATATAATGCAGTGTTGTAGATCAAACTACTCGACAATGTATCCTCCTGACTAACAGGGGGAAAAAAAATTGTCCAATCACAACTTTTTTTAATTCCCCAATCTTTGTAAGGTAATTTAGACTACTGAAAAAAAAGTTTGAAAAAAAAAAATTGGGAAAAAAAAAATATTTTTTTTAGGACACTTTTTAAACACTTAAATACTCTGCTAAAATACAGTTAAAATAATTCAGACAATGTTTTAATGTGTTGTTAAGAGACTTATCTAAAACATGCCAACATATCAAGCCAAAATTTGCTCAATAAAAAGTATTATGCACTTACTTTTCCTCTTCCCATAAAATGCGCTTGCACTGATGGATGTCATTTTCCTTAATGAGAAAGAGAAGGGTACCAAAGCCCCACCCCTTCACATTTGGTATTATTAAAAAGCCCTAAATGTTCTCTGTAGATAGCAAAAGGAGTTAATTCAGTAGTATGCAGTGGGTGGGAAATATTCAGGTTTACAAATGTCCTCCACAGAGGACAACTTTTTAACTACTGGTAGTCAGGAGGACATAAAGTAGTTAAAATTGGCTCAACCTTAATAATTTACAGCAGGTAAATGCAGTTTACATATTAATGCAACAGTAATATTGATCCAAATATGATGGCAGAACATACTTTTACTTGTTGTGGAGTATTTTCACAGGATGGTATTATTAATTTTACTTAAACAAAGGATCTGAATACTTCTTTCACTACTGATCATATCCAAGCCTCATGCTTAATGTCCTTACACTAGATTGTAATAGTGCCCACAGATGCTATTTGTGTTTACATAGCATTAACACTGGCAGCAAGTTTTACAGTTTCCAACATAGTATAGCTGCTATTTGTGCAATTGTGCATGTCTGTCTGTAGGCATACCTGGACTAAGTGATCTAACATGAACTAGCTAACTAACATTACACAGCCACCAGAGCTTCACTAAGTTAGCAAACTATAGGTAACACCAGTAAGAACACACTGCATAGCACACTCACTGTGGATCATGGTATGCATTTGTGAGGGTCAGAGTTTGAACTGGGTTAAGGTTAAGGGTAGGGTAAGGGTATGCATTCAGTTGTGATGGTTAAGGTTGGGGTAAGGAACTAGGGAATGCATTATATCAATGGAGTGTTCCCACAGGGATGATGATACAGACATATGTTTGTGTGTGTGTGTGTGTGTGTGTGTGTTTATACATGTGTGTAATGTTGTACCCCCTACAGGTGTGTGAGGAGAGGGATGTGTATCAGGCGCCACTCTCTGTGGATATTACTCATCCTGCTTGTGGTCTGTATTGCCATTCAGAGCTTTGTTGCCCGCGAGGCCAGGTAAAAGTCACATTTGCAACACCAAGCTGTCCAAACTCTGGGCAAATAATAATTGCAAATTTTGATCACAGTGAAATTAATGAAATAATATGGATTTTTTTTTTCAATTTCTCAATTTTTTTTTACCAATGCAAGATTGTCATCTTCCATACAGAATAAAGTGGGCCAGTTGTTCTATCAGTCTATCACACACGTCACAATCACAAATCACAAAAAAATCATAAATACCATAATTATTGAAAGAGAAGAGACATTGCTGGACCAGATATATTGATAATGATGATGATATGTTGTAAAACTTGATTGGACGTAGTACTTATGGTGTGCTTAAGCCATCAGTGCTCTGCTCACTGTTTTACTACATGCCTGCTGCCACACCTGAAAAGTGATGATGTGCCTTGGTACTACTGCCGCTGCTGCTGCAACTGTGCCCTGCCCTGCTACACTCTGCTGATCTTCATGTTTCCTTATGGGGTGTGACAAGGCCAGAGACTTGACAGTGAAAGTTACTGCAGTACATATCACCCTTCACACAATAATCCACAATTAATTCCACATTTTTGTCGCCTGAAATTATAATGACATTCAAAATGAATAACGTCATGTATATCATATCATCATAGTTTTTTAAATCATGAGGTCAGTGCTAAGGTTCAGTGTTCAAAAGGTTCAATTAAAAATTCAGTTAATATGACAATATAATGATCAACTATTACTTACAGTGCAGCTGTAGGGAAAAATGTGATGAGTATTTTTAAGAGCAATTATTGATCTACTAGCACATATTCCAAAGAATATTAAACCATAATGTAACAGAATGTGAATAAACATCATTTTATGATTAATTATCCATTTTTATTTAAAATCACAGTTCATTTATGGTGAGACAGGAGCCTTTTTGAATGATATATTCAGGGAAAGTCATAAATTTATGATCATGGGAAATCTTTTGAACTGTAGGACTCTTAAAATATAGTCTTATCTGTTTTTCAATGTAAACCACAATATAATTTGTATTACAAACAGACAAGATAACAACTGCATTTGCTGGTAACATGAGTATTTTGAACCCTAAAAAAAGTTGAGACTGTTGTAAAATAAATGCTTGCTACATTATATTATATCATACTGACTGTGTTTATGACTTCTTTCAGGAGTGACAAGCTGATAGGACTCCCACATCTGAGGTTCACTGTCAACAAACAGCACCTGTTTCCAACTCTGCAAAATGTCTGGGAGGACCCCCATTCTGAGTTTTCACTGGCAGTAAAGCCAGACGTGAAGCCATTTCAGACAGAAAGAACTAAACATGTGGATAAAACTGTCAGCCATGCCACAGGCTCTCAGACGGAATCAAGAAAACTTTCACCTGGACAGCTGCTTCTACAAAAAAATGGAATCAAGCTAAACCTTGGACTTCCAGGTTCTGTAGTCCTCCACAGTACTAGGAAAGGTTTAACTGCAAGCACAGACAAAAAGCTCAACACTCCCACCCCATATAGTTTTTTAATGGCTCACATTAATACTGTCCATGCTAAAGCATCTTGCCACCCAAAGTCTCACATTGTTTTCCTCAAGACACACAAAACAGCAAGCAGCACTATTCTAAACATCCTGTATCGCTATGGTGAAAGTAGGAACTTGACCTTTGCCCTCCCTCTGAACAAACAAAGTCAGTTGTTTTACCCGTTCTTCTTTGCTTCACACTTTGTGGAGGGTTTCAGCAGCAGACGTGGGAGAGAGTTCCACATCATGTGCAACCACATGAGGTTTAGAAAGTCTGAGGTGAGTGTCATGAAAAAATGATTTGAATTGCGCAGATTGATTTACAACACAGTTGACATGTTCATGTGGACCTCAGATGGGCTGAATGATGACTAAACGAAGAAACAAGCTTGTAATGGGCAAATTGTGAAGGTCTTTAGGGCCTGAATATGGGTATGGTAGAACTGGATATACTGTGTAGTTCCAGAAAAAAACTCAGATGAAATGGTAAATAGTAAATGGACTGCATTTATATAGTGCTTTTCTAGTTTGACAACCACTCAAAGCCCTTTTTACAACACAAGTCTGCATTCATTATTAACACACATTCAGCAATGGTGGCTAGGCCACCTGCTAATTACGAACTTGTAACCATTCACACACACACTCACACACCAATGGCACAGCATCAGGAGCAATTTGGGATTCAGTATCTTGCTCAAGGATACTTCAACATGTGGCCACAGCTGCCTCGCAAAATATGACTTTTTGAAACATATTTTGTCAAGTGCTCAATTAATACTGTTAACATTGTCTGTGTGAAGGTGATCAATAAAAATGAGAAAACATCCATAAGAAATCTAATGGATCTGTGTTACCTTGGAGCCCAATCAACATGTCCATGTAGACCCCACATTGGTTAATAATGGGCTGGCATTTGGGCCCCATTTGGGAAAACTGAGTGACATCTAGAAATGTGTCATTCAGCTCCATGTGGGCTCAAATGGGACTCTAAATGTGGGTTGTGTTAGGCTTTTTGACTGAGTAATTTGTTAGGACCCAAAGATGCAGACCAGAGACAAAGATATACCAATAAATACAGTTTATTTTAAACATAAATGGTGCAACAACAAAAAAACACACTCATAAGGAGTGGATGATAAATAACAAAAGGACTCTGAAACACAAAAGCACACTTTAAGTGGCAGTCCAAAAACAGTTAGCATTAGCAGCTCGCAAGGAGAAGAGATAGTATAGCATAGTACTCACAATGAGATGAACAATGACACCGCCAGGAATTCATTGTTGTAACTCACCCTGGTGCGTGATGGAACACAGCAGTCCTCACAGAAGCTGATGTAGGATGTCACAACCTCTGTGTACTCATCCAGACTGTTGGTAGCAGTCCTGAACATATCCCAGTCAGTAGAGTCCAAACATGCCTGGAGATCCTCCACAGCCTCACTGGTCCACTTCCTTGATATCCTTACTACAGGTTTGCAGAGCTTTAGTTTCTGCCTGTATGCAGGAATCAGGTGGACCATGACGTGGTCAGAATGGCCCAGTGCAGGACAGGGGACAGCGTGATAAGCATCCTTGACTGTGGTGTAACAGTTTATCCAGAATATTTTACTCTCTGGTCGGGCATTTAATAAACTGTCTGTATTTAGGGAGTTCGTGAGTGAGGTTACCTTTGTTAAAGTCACCAAGGACAATAACTAAAGAGTCCGGGTGGGTTTGCTCCACACACAGTATCTGGTCGGCGAGCATACGCTGTGCGTCCTGCATGTTGGCCTGCGGCGGGACGTAAACGCCGACCAGAATGAATGAAGCAAACTCATGGGGTGAATAAAAAGGCTTACAGTTAATGATAAAAGATTCCAGGTCAGAGGAACAATGCTGCTGGATCTCTGTCACGTTGTTGCACCAACCACTCTTGATGTAGAAACAGATTCTTCCACCTTTAGTTTTGTGGGAAAGTTCTGTCTCTGTCCGCACGGTAGAGTTGGAAACCTGCCAGCTGCAGCGCAGAGTCCGGTATTAATGTTTCACATGTTTCACATGTTTCATTTTCACTCATGCCCACGCCCATTGGTTAGTGATGGACTCCCTTATGCAACCTTCATGAATTCCAAAAAGCTCTATGTGGGCCTGCCCGTGTGGGTTGCTAATGTGTTCAGGGTGTGCTCTAGGGTGTGCACGTACACTAACTGGCCACTTTATTAGGTACACCTTGTTCGTACTGGGTTGGACCCCGTTTTGTTTTCAGAACTGCCTTACTTCTTCCTGGGCATACTTTCAACAAGGTGGTGAGAATATTCCTCAGAGATTTTGGTCCATATTGACATGATAGCATCATGCAGTTGCTGCAGATTTGTCGGCTGCACATCCATGATGCGAATCTCCCTTTCCACCACATCCCAAAGGTGCTCTGTTGGATTGAGATCTGGTGACTATGGAGGCCATTGGAATACAGTGAACTCAGTGTCATGTTCAAGAAACATTGTGACATGGTGCATTATCCTGCTGAAAGTAGCTATCAGAAGATGGGTACACTGTGGTCATAAAGGCATGGACATGGTCAGCAACAATACTCAGGTAGGCTGTGGCATTTAAACGATGTTCAGTTGGTCCTAAGGGTGCCAAGAAAATATCCCCCACACCATTACACCACCACCACCAGCAGCCTGAACCATTAATATAAGGCAGGATGGATCCATGCTTTCATGCTGTTTATGTCAAATTCTGACCCTACCATCTGAATGTTGTAACTTAAAACAAGACTCATCAGACAAGGCAATGTTTTTCCAATCTTCTATTGTCCAATTTTGGCGAGCCTGTGTGAATTGTAGCCTCAGTTTCCTGTTCTTAGCTGACAGGAGTGGCACCCAGTGTGGTCTTCTGCTGCTGTAGCCCATCTGCTTCAAGGTTCGATGTGTTGTGCGTTCAGAGATGATATTCTGCATACCTTGGTTGCAATGAGTGGCTATTTGAGTTACTGTTGCCTTTCTATCATCTCAAACCAGTCTGCCGCTTCTCTGACCTCTGACATCAACAAGGTATTTTCGTCCACACAACTGCTGCTCTCTGGATATTTTCTCTTTTTTGAACCATTCTCTGTAAACCCTGGAGATGGTTGTGCGTGCAAATCCCAGTAGATCAGCAGTTTCTGAAACACTCAAACCAGCCCGTCTGGCACCAACAACCATGCCAAGTTCAAAGTCACTTAAATCCCCTTTCTTCCCCATTCTGATGCCCAGTTTCAACTTCAGCAAGTTGTCTTGACCACGTCTACATGCCTAAATGCGTTGAGTTGCTGCCATGTAATTGGCTGAGTGGTTATTTGTGCTAACAAGCAATTGAACAGGTGTACCTAATAAGTGGCCAATGAGTGTATATGTTCCCCACGTACAGTATTGTCTCACATATAGTATGGTATCAAATTAAGAATGGCTCTTCTGCACAAACCGTATGGGCTCCACTTAGTTGCCCAAATTGATCCTAAATGTTAGAGTGCTTATCCACACAAGGCCCAACGTGTTTAGAGTTTGCCAAAAGATGATTCACCAGTTTCTTTAGATTACATTTTTCTAACCTGCAGAAGTAAAATTAATGTATGTTTCATTTTTAAAAAGTGTTCAAATGCTCTCTAAAATAAATGTCTTCATATATTGTGTCCCAGGTGGCGAAAGTGATGCCTGAGGATACCTTCTACTTTTCTATCCTGAGGCATCCTGTGGCCATGATGGAGTCCATCTTTATTTACTATAAGAGCATCCCAGCCTTCCATAAGAGTCACAGTCTGGACAATTTCCTAGACAACAGCTGGAGAAACTACAACTCATCAGTGATGAACAACCAA
The DNA here is from genome assembly GCF_051107435.1 of Chaetodon auriga. Lineage (NCBI taxonomy): Eukaryota > Metazoa > Chordata > Actinopteri > Chaetodontiformes > Chaetodontidae > Chaetodon > Chaetodon auriga. Next base: position 27,902,433 of record NC_135080.1, on the reverse strand, counting down.
TATGCTCACAATATAATGGCTTTTGACTTTGGCTTTGACAATAATGTGGCAGCTGATACTGAAGATCTAGAGGAGAGAGCCAGCATGGCTATTGCAGCCATTCAGCGGGATTTCCACCTTATTCTTATTTCTGAATATTTTGATGAGTCCATGATCCTGCTCAAGCATGCCCTCTGCTGGACCCTGGAAGATGTGGTTTCCTTTAAGCTCAACAGTCGCAGTGAACAAACGCGTCACACACTCCTACCAAACACTGCAGAGAAAATCAAGAGGTGGAATGCTTTAGATTGGAGAATTTACCTGCACTTTAACACCACTTTCTGGCACAAAGTGGATAGCCTGGTTGGGCAAGAGCAGATGAAGATGGAACTATGTCAGCTGAGAGAGCTGCGGGCTAAACTAGCAAACACCTGTCTGAAAGATGGAAGGGCAGTTGACCCTTCCCAGATAAAAGATGCAGGACTGAAGCCATTCCAGTATGGAGCAGCTGTCATTCAAGGCTACAATCTAAACACACACATAGATATACAATCCGAAAGAAAATGTCTGAGACTTATTATTCCAGAATTGCAATACACAGACCGACTGTACACCCAACAGTTCCCCAAGCTAGCTGATAAGCACAGACAAGCAGCTAGAATGGTTGCTCCACAGCATCAACGCTTAGGCAGAACTGATGTGATGGGAATGGCCTGGGCCAAGGAAACCCATCACAGACAGATCATAAGTCGCAAATTCTCACATCTCAAGAACAAGAAGCTCTCCACAAGTGCTCTGCTAACACATACAGAAGCTAAAAACAAATCAAGTGCAGCATGAGTGACAGCTAGAGGTGCACAGAGATAACATTATCTGTACCTGTATCTGTTCATCCAACAAAATTATGTCTGTATATGTGTATTCAGGTACTCTTTGGGCATTTAGCCAGATCCAGCTTGATCTGTCATACAACATCTTGGTTGTGTTTGATTTATGGCACTTAGCACTCACTGGGTGGTGGGCTGCAACCTTTTATCCATTTGTGGAGCTGTCTCTTTTCCTTAATAATCTCGAGCAAACCGTGGCACGGTGGCAACACTGTCGCCTCACAGCAAGAAGGTTCGATTCCCGCTGTGGGCACCGGGGGTGCGTCCTCCACCATGCCTTCGGTGCCTGCTGCTTGAGGAAAAAGGCCTTTCTGTGTTGTGTCTGTGTAGAGTTTGCATGTTCTCCTCCATAAAATATACCCCCACTAAAAACATGCAAGAAGATCACCACCTGACCAATGGTGATGATGAGATGGGTCCCCGGGCGCCGGTCTGGCTGCCCACCGCTCCTGGTCTGCCGCGGAGGGAGGACGACCAGGATGGGTGAAAAGCGGAGGATAAATTTCACCTCGTGTGCAGTGCAGTGTGCATGTGTGTGACGAATAAAGGGGAATGTCTCCCCCCCGATTCTTCTTCTTCTTCTAATGAGGGCAGTCTTCCATTATGGCACCTGATCAGATTTATGGTGACCTCATGACCTCTGTAAAAAAAATAAATAAACCAATATATGTGTGTGAGAGAGAGAGTCATATTTTTCTTTTTAAATGTATGCTGCGAGTAATAAGAATAAGCACAGAGTTGACTTTGTTGAGTGTGCTGACTGCTATCAGTATCTCCCTTTTGTGCAGGGGTCCGGATGGCAGCCCAAAGTCTGCATTTCAAGACCTGCAGTCTGCTGCACTACCTGAACACCAACTGAAGGTTGTTCAGAATTTTACTGCCAACTAGTGACCTATAGAGACCTACAATAGATTGTTTTATTAACAAGGAGAAAGTAATGTAGGCTATTGTGTGTGATCTCCCTTATAATAATATGATAATGATAATATGAATGAATATGTACAGAAACAATAACATCAACTCGAAGCATTTAAGACTCCCCGCACCTAAACAGTTACAAAAATTCTGTTAGAAGCAGCCAAGTGGTGTCAGCAGCATTTCCCACCTCAATTGGATCTAAGATAGAGCTTGATGTTGGATGGAGTTACACATATTGAACTGATTCAAGATGCATGAACATTATTTTGGTCTATTCAATGGTAGTTGATGTTGAATTTCCCTTCTTGGTTTTGGTCTTTTCAATATTTAAAGCTTTCACACTGTAGACTGTAAAAGGTGGCTGTAAAAAGTTATTTGTTTTGGCTTTCACAATGTATAAAAGCTGACGTAAGCTTGAATTAAGTTGTTGGCAATGGATTGGCATAGGAAATAGTTGTATGGTCAAAGGATAAAAGTCTCATAGAAAAATCCATCTGTATGCTTAAAGTGATCACATGTCCACTAAAAATATTATTATGTTGTTTTAATCCTCACATGCCAAAGTGTATTAGTACTTCATTGGGAAATATCCTTAGATTTGAAATAATTTAGAGGGAAAATGGGATACAGTATATTGAGTGTCTTACCTGCTGCCGTTTTCCTTCATCTGTTCACATGGTGTCAGTATTTTTCCACTCTCGCTCCACTCCCAGACATGCCCACCTGCCCACTCACCTGATCACACACCTGAGATTCATTCCCTTCACTGTCATGCAAGTTTCTCCAGCATTTACCTTTGGATTAATCCCTCGTTTCTGAACATGAGCCTTGCCCTGCCTATCCTGGATCTCTGTTTGCCTGTGATTGTTTGGTGTGTGCTTCACCAAACATTTCAAGAGACTCTGACCTTGTTGCTGCTTATCTGTTTCTGCCAAGTCTAAAATTAAAGTGGTACAAGCTATATCTGTGTTTTGGTGGTACTGCATTTGGGTCCTAAACCCCCCAGCATAAAAATGGACAATCTCATAAACTGATATTTTAATAAATGATTTTTATTTATTTATTTATTTTTTAAGAATTTTGAATTAATATCTGGACCATACTTTGGGCAAAATACCACTGGTGGTGGACAGAAATGCAATCACAGCAACAGCTCTAATAGACTTTTAACTATTAACTACTATATATGATATATTTATGCATGTGATATATGTACATATTGGTAACAGTTAGCATATGTACATAATACAACACTATGGATCTAATAATAATGTAAGTGTGGCTAATAATAATAGCAGCTCCAGTGGATATCAGACCGGGCATTGCAGGACATGTAGCTGTAATCCACAATCCAGATTCAGCCACTATCAATGGAGACCTGTTAGATGAGAAAGCACAAAGACTCCAGGGAAGAAGCTAAACTAGTAACATGCCTTGGGAGGACATGAATGTTGACAGATGGAGAGGGAGAGAAGAACAGAGGAGCTCAGTATATCATTGAAAGTCCCACAAGAGTCTTATCCTATAGCAGAATAACTAAGGGGCTGGTCCAAGGCAAGCCTAAGCCAGCCCTTGTATTACCAGTATTACCAGGATCCAAGTGCAGCGCTGACAGAACTGGGAAACACTTGAGTCAAGACAAGAGACATAGTCAGGGTCACAAAGCTGAGGTCTTTATCAGGGGATAAGAGAGCAGGCAAGGTCAAAGGCAGACTTGGTCGATAACGGGAAATCTGTCCGAGAGTAATTGCTGGAAAGTCTTGCATCAGATATGATTTCTCCTCATTTTTCTCAGAGCATGTGCTGCAGCACTCTGGATCAGCTGGAGAGTATTTAGCAATGAATTTGGGCAGCCTGATAGTAACAAACTTTTAAATCTCTTTCCTGTACAGGTGTCTTTGTGGAAATTCACCACCATGTATCACCAGTTATGGCAGTCTTGAAGTCCTGATTATGTCACAGTACGCACAAATGATAAAAAAAAAATAATAATAATTAAACTGTCATTTGTGTCATCACAGAAGCCATACTACAAAACATAAAAAAAGATGGAGACACTGAAAAATGTGTGTCACCATTTCCTGTTGACTAAATATCATGTACAGCTTTTAGTAGCCTACAGAAGCTTTGTAAGCTAGTGCTGGTGCTTTCTGGGCCAGAGTTTTAATGCATGGTGCTACGGATGCGGCAGAGTTCCTGACACACAAGGAAGGTATGTAGGGTTCAGACCAGTCCTTGATTGAACCTCATCATACAGCCAGCGATCATTTCCTGCTTTCCTGGCCTCCCACAATGGGAAAAGAGATCCTCAGGGATGAGGGTCTTCAGCATCTCATAGTCTTCAGAGTCTCAAAGATGAGGCCTAACAGTAGTAAAGACTGCAGTTAGTTTGTTTGCAATTTATTTTTTGACAGTTGCACTATGTATTTTCATACATTTTTAGACAGTGGGATATTTAATAAAAGCTTGTAAAACTTACAGAGGATTGGTTCAGATTTCACTGGCTTTACTATATATTCTCCCTTCTTCGACTTTGGGAAATTGACTCTGAATAGTAGATCACCAGCTGAAGTTGTGGCTTGAGGACCTCGTATGGACAGGGCTGGAAGATTCCATTCTATTAAAAAGACATACATTTGACAGAAATATGATCAACTAAAATACTACTGGAGCTAAAATAAGTAATGTAAATGAACTGTTAAAATGTTTAGGGTAAATATAGAGTAACTCATGTCACATCTGCTGACTCAATAAAGGCTGTGACAGTGTCTGCTGGATAATATGCAGAATCCAGAAGATCTGGAATATCCACAGATGGGCTGCCTCTTCCTCCTTCAGTTCCAAGTGAAGTCCTGGACATGCATGGTCTTTTTATTGGTGTAGATGGCAGGAATGGCTGTGAAGCTGTGAAGGCAACAGTGGAAGTGCCAACAACAATTAACCAGAAAATTAATCATATAAAAACAACAGACCACTTGATGTACCACAGCCAACTGCCCAGATGTGCTTGCTTAAACAGCAAGAGCAGTAATATTTAATGCATGGATTTTCTTTTTCAAATGTTACAAAACCGTAGCAAACACTGCATAAATAAATGCACATATGACAAATTACTAGAAAATTCATACAACAAGTCAAATACTTGCAAACTTATGCCTCCAACAGGGAGTAAAAGCAAATAAATCTCTCATAAGCATTTGGATCATGGGTGAGCACAAATACCTGGGTACTCAACAACAAACTGGACTGGACGAACAACACGTCCTGTTTAAGAAGGGCCAAAGTGGTCTCCATCTGCTAAGAAGACTGAGGTATTTTGGAGTCTGCAAGACACTGTTGAGAGCGTTTTATGACACTGTTGTGGCATCTGCAATTTTATATGCAGTGGTCTGCTGGGGCTGTGGAAGCTCTTGACAGAAAAAAATTGAACAACCTGGGCTTGAGAGCAGAGGTCATCAGACAGATCAAGATGGCGGCGCATGCACAATGCGAGGCTCAGCATCTCACTAGAATTCACGATATAGTTATTTTTTTCTTACTTGGTTGGAGCCTGTTCCCTCATTACAGCTTTGCGAACACTTCCTACACCAGTCAGCAATTTTTGGATTCAAGATTTCGATGCACAAGCAGTGTATTTGACAAACTTCAGCTCCACCAAGAGATTGCCAGGACAGCAAGGCCGAGCAACTCAGCTACACCATCTGAAAGTGACCGTCGGAGGTCGTAAACAAAGGAAAGGGAAGCACGGAGGTCTACGGACCAAGCTACGGCTAACCGCTACCCAGTATCTTCCTCGCCAATGTTCGGTCTTTGGTGAACAAATGGAGGAGCTATGACTTCGGATCACATTACAGAGAATGTTAATGGACTGCAATGTCATGATTTTCACTGAAACGTGGTTTAACAACAGCATCCCAGACAACGTGATAGAGCTGCAGGGATGCCACATCTTCAGAGCAGACAGAACGGCGGAGCTCTCAGGTAAGATCAGGGGCACATGAACAAAACTTGGTGTACTGGCTGTGTTCTCACTGGGAGCCACTATTCTGCTAATCTGGAATATTTGATGATCAAGTGTAGGCCTTTTTATCTGCCTAGAGAGTTCACATCCACTGTGATAACTTCAGCTTATATCCTTCCGGATGCTAATGCTAAACTAGCAATGAACGAACTGCATGCTGCCAACCACAAACAACAACTGCACACCCTGATGAAGCCTTTATTGTTGCTGGACTACTTCAACCAGTCCAACCTGAGGACTGTTCTCCCCAAATTTCTCCAGAATGTCTCCTGTCCCATCAGAGACAAAACCATGGACCATGTTTATACAAACATTCCTGAGGCTTACAAAGCCAACCCCCTTCCTCACCTGGGACAGTCTGATCACCTCTCATTGGTCCTACTCTCCATGTACACACCACTCATCAGATGTGTGAAGCCGTCAATCATGACTGCTGCAGTCTGGCCAGAGGGAGCCATCTCCACACTCCACAGACTGAGTTTGTTCGCCACCCGGGCCACGCTGGACTCAGGATCCATTGACATTAGCTGTGTCCCAATTCAGCGGCTGCATCCTTCAGAGGACCCAGCCTACGTGGTCTCTCCGTCGGCCGCATCAACTATCGGTAAATGGGACGGTCTAGCCTTCGGAGCATTTCCTGACTACGTCACAACGTCATAACTTCTTCCCTCCTAACCCGGGAAAAACACACGTACATCGCTGAAATAGCTCAGTTGGGAGAGCGTTAGACTCTAAAAAAAACAAAAAACAAACAAACAAAAAAAACCAACCCACACATACAGGGTGCAGAGATGCGCCCATACAGCTCCTATCGCTTGTAAGAGGAGCAGAATGTAGCCTATTATACAACTTAGGAGAACAAATTCACCTGATGTGAATATCCGTGCTTGTAACATTTGTAAGTGAAGGGTTTTAAAAAGGCTAACAGTTAACTGAGCTCCTCATATCAACAGGTCGCCATTGTTAATAAAAACAATCGGTGCGCAAAACATCTTGGGATATGGGAGGCCGCGAAGGATAGTAGCGATGCATCCTCCAAATATGGGGAAAAGGAGGACACATTTGTCGGCTGCATTCAGAGGAGCCTTCGAATTTGGATGAATTGGGACAGCCTTCACGCAGCGTTATGACGTTATCGGCCTTCAAATCCACCCTCCGAAGGATGCAGCCGCTGAATTGGGACACAGCTTTTGATTCATATGCCTCCTCCATTTTGGATTACATTAACATGTGTTGACAACGCCACCACCCACAAACAGATAAGAACTTTCCCCAACCAGAAGCCTTGGATGAAGAGTAAGGTCCTCCTACTAAATGAACGTGACGCTGCCTTCAGATCTGGCGATGCAGTGGTCTGCAGCTCATCCAGAGCTAACCTGAAGAGGGGCATCAGGGAAGCCAAACATGCTCACAAGTTACAGATAATTCACATACACAAAAAATCGAAGCACAAGTGATGCCATATCAACAATAATGCACCTCAGTCTTAAGTACCTGGAAAATCCTACAGCATATGCCAGACTGCTTTTTGTTGATTTTAGTTCAGCATTTAATTTAATCCAGCCTTACATCCTTCTCAGAAAATTAGTTGAGTTAAAAGTGAACCCCTATCTAATCAGATGGTACCACTCCTTCCTGTTTAACAGGCCACAACAGGTGAAATTTCAACTTGGCTCTGTCAGATTCTGCAGTTTGCGGCACTGGCACCCCGCAAGGGTGCATCAGTTCTCCTTTTTGTTTACTTTATATAGCAATGATTGCGTCAGTTCCGAACAGAACCAATACACAGTTAAATTTTCTGACAATACCGTCATTCTCAGTCTTCTCACTAAAAACACCAATGTAAGTGTAGCCTGGTGATAGTGTGAGAACGACACCGGACACAATACTATATACAGGGATCTTTATTCTCGACTACTCTCAACAAAAGAGCAGCATCAAATGTATTTAAGTGGAGTGTTTGATTCGTTTAGATTTTAACAGACTCTCTTCAAACCAACGGGTTCACAATTTCGGATACAAAATAACTCCACAAGTGTGGTTCATTATCCAAGCATTCAAAAGATTTCACCAATCTCTGTTTTGCTTATATGAAGTGTGTAAACCAATCCTAATATGACTGAGGTATGCTAATTCTAATTGTCTTCACTATGCATAAAGTTAGTCTATAAACAACTGCAGTGGCAGCTCCGTTAACAGAAAATAAAAGAAAACAAAAACACAATTACAAATACAGCGTGAAATACCTGGCACATTAATATTAATTAAATGGTGCAGTACATTTCAAAATTACACTCACCACAACTCTGTGCCAATGTAGGTGTGTATAAGGCGGCAGCCATCAACCCCACACACCCCTCAAACTACACAATGAAAATAAACACCATTTTCAGTACACTATACATGCATAAAAGTTTCTTATGATAATACAATATATTTCTGTGAAGTGGACTCACATGACTTTCAGAATGTGTTAACCTTACAGCCCTCTTGTAACCAGTACAGTCTCGGCGAGGTACTCAACACATGCGGTCGAAATCGCCTTTCAAGAACACACTGACAGGAGAGCACTGGGGCAACTCAGAACAGAAAGACTCTCCACTTCCTGCTTTCTCGCGCAAAATTGTCTTAGCAACCAGGGGATACCCGAAAGGGCACGGTGCCATCTAGTGGCTAAATTGGACACAGTATATATTCCACTTGGCTACATAAGTGTCCACCGGGCAGCAGTGGACAAGTTTGTTAACTGGTGCGATCTACACCCACTTCATATTAACACAACAAAAACACTGGAAATGCTGGTAGATCCCAGATCAGTTGGAGATCAAAACCCTGTGGTCATCCACGGCTCTAACATCAAAAAGATGACCTCCTTAAATTATCTACAAATCTATATAGACAGTGACCTGAGTTGGCACACATGGGTAGCTCATGTCTGTGCCAGAACCCATCAGTGCCAGAAGTGTTTGGGGTCAGCAAAAATAACATGCTAATCTTCTATAGAGCAACAATAGAGTCTATTCTTCGGTATGGTATTACCAGCTGTTATGAGAACCTAACAGTCAAATCTAAAACCCAGATCTCCAACCTGGTTAAGACAGGAGGCAAAATTATGGGAACACCTCCACCTCTCAACCCACAAGAGCTCTTTGATAGGATAACAATAAGACAGGCTAAGACTATCCTATCTGACACCTTGCATCCTCTGTCTTCCGAATACATACTGATGAATTCAGGAAGGAGGTATAGGGTTCCACTGTGTCAACACAACAGACATAAACATTCATTCATACCTCTCTCAATTAAGTTCATCAATGAGAAACGGTGAACATTATGTATATAAATGTAGGAAGGAAGGACTGAATGGCTGAATGCATGGGTAGAAATGGAGCAATGTATGTATTTTCTATTTAGGATTGAATGCAAGGGCAGTGTTGTATGGACAATGGGATGTATGTGCGTATGAAGGAATGTATGTGGGAATTTATTGTCATGGTTGATTGTATGTATGGGTGTAAATGAAGCAATGAATGTCTATTTATCTAGGACTGTAGTAAATGGAGCAATGAATGTATATTTATTTAGGATTGAAGTATGAATGTAAGTATGAATGAGTGTTTGCAAGGCATGTGTGGTTGAATGCATAAGTCCATGGACAGTAATTTTAGCACAGTTTATTTTTTCTGAGGAGCCCTGGCATCAGCACCTCCCTCTGCATCTGGACCCTGGACTTCCTAACCAACAGACCCCAGGGATGAGGTTCAGCAGCTGGTGATGTGGTGTACCGACAACAACCTAACCCTCAACACCAAGAAGATCAAGGATCTCATCGTAGACTACAGGAAAACCAAAGACTGCAGTCACACCCCCATTCACATCAATGGGGCTGAGGTTGTCTCCAGCTTCAAGTTCCTGGGTGTCCACATCGCCGAGGACCTGTCCTGGACCCTCAACTCCTTCACCTTGATAAAGAAGGCTCAGCAGCACCTCTACTTCCTGCAGAGACTGAAGAAAGTTAACATGGCTCATCAAATCCTAGTCAACTTCTACCGCTGCACCATTAAGAGCATTCTGGCCAACTGCATCTCAGTATGGTATGGCAGCTGCACAGCCACCGAGCGGAAGGCCCTGCAATGGGTTTCCCTCTTCTGCTCTTACCACAGACGGTTGGTATGGATCCCTCTTTTGGGAAAAGTTTTGTTTCCAGTCCAGCATAGAACTGACCCAGGCTGGAAAAGCAGTCAGACTCAAAGTGGTTAGCACACACTAACAGGTTTTTGTCTAGTGTAGCTGGGACATTGCCATCAAAAATAAAGTTAATCCATTCATCTGCTCTCTCCTTTGAGGCTGGAGACCGATGATATGTGCTGCTCTGTGCAACTAACAGAGCAGTTCCCACACTTAACTCTTACCTCTGACATGCTAGTGGTCCAGGGCATGGGAGAAGAACAATGGCACTTCTTCAGATGTGGATGGAGATATTCAGATGAAGGCCCAGATTATGCAAATGAGCCTCCTCTTTATGTACGAACAGGAGCCAAATCTGAATGGCTTGTTGAATCCCATGCTTTCTGACCTGGCCAGCCCACAAAAAAATGACTGGGTTTTCTGATTTCACATTTTGTGGGTTGGTAGACACTACAGATACCCAAATACAAGCAATATTAATTAATGTTTACATCGCGCACTGTCACAAGCACAAGCCTCTTGCCCATGAGTTGATTCATGCTTCCTTCTGTGCAGTGATGTGGTTGGCCAGTGTGGTTCAGTAGAAAGAAGGTAGTTCCTACTTGAAAGTGCTCATAACAAGGACTGTGGATGATCTTGAGAAACTACATCTACAATGCTAGCATAAACAGAGAATTATTTCAGAATACAATATTTATTGTATTGTAGCAGTATAGAGGTCTGTGGGTTTCCATGCCTAATTGGCAACACCGCAACCAACCTGACGCACTGACGTATAAAAGGGGCGAACCTACCTGCTAGTTCTCTCTCTCACTGCTTCCCAACTGGTGACGTCACTTTTGGGCCGGACCATTTGCGTCAGACAGGTAACTCGGCTTGTCTGTTGACCTGCTGCTTTCGGCTCTCGTGGCAGGGAGCTAATGATTTTACGTTGCACTGCAGAGCGGCTGACCTCCAGGCTCCAGTGTGTGTGTGCCACCTAAATGGCCTGCTGTGGTAAGTGTCTCCCTCTCTGCCTGTCAACAGCTGATAATGACCGCGGCTAACAATAGCATTATTGTAGGTAGACACCGGTAGCTGCGCAGTACACTCTCTCCCTCTCTCTCCAGTGTGTCATGCCTAGCCGACCCCGCTAACTGATTCTACTGCCAATGTGCCAATGGTGCGTGAGTGACGTCAGCATCAGCTGACTGGGTTCCACGGCTGGTTTCAGTGCGACACATCGCCACCAGCTACGGGAGACCGCTGCTGCTTTTTGTCTGCATTTGGTTTGCTTTTCGCTGCTTTCTCTTGTTTTGTTTGTTGCTTTTTGGTTTGCTTTGCTTGCTTTTGTTTGCTTTGTTTTTGCTTTTTTTTCTCCTGCTTGTGCGGCTCTTTTTCTTTGTTTGCTGCTTTGCTGGAAGACTGCCCTTGTACATGCTTGGTATGCATCCAGTGGCTTTGCTAGGGTTTCTTGGGGCTCCCCCACCCCACCCGTGCATGCCACAAAAATACGATTTTTGCACACATAAATGCACAACTTCTGGGAGATTTGAGATGAATACTGAAAAAATAGATTAGTGGTTCTCAAAGTGAGGTCCAGGGACCAACAGAGGTCCCCTGAAAGTCCAGGCTTATCAATAATTGTTGTTGTAAATAAGTGGCCAGGGCCTCCCTAGTGAGACCAGACCTCCTGCCAGTCAGCATCATCTATAGCAATGCCTAAATCTTTCCCCCAAGTTTTCTTGATGGTTTGAGAGGTAAGAGGAGGATTGGAGTTTGGGGCTGTATAAAGAACAGTAATGCATTTCTTACTAATCTGTAGAGACAGGGCTTTTTCCACATACACAAGGAGGTGTTATTAGTCATTAAGGTGGTGTCTTTAGCTATGAAATTTCTAATTTGTAGATATCTGTAGAAGTCACCTTGATTAAATAACCCAAATTGCTGTTGTAACTGCTGAATGGATAGTAAACTCTGGCCTTTAAATAGACCTAGACACCTAATTTCTTTAGCCCTTGGTTGCCCCATACTTTAAAGCCCTGGTCCTCTCAGCCTGGCAGGAAGTCCGGGTTATCAAGAATGGGAGTGAGAGGAGATGATAATTGAGCCCGGCCTTCTATAGAGCGAATGATGGTACTGAGAGTAACAGGGTTAGCACAGAGATTTTTAACGAATTCAGGGTTATTCATAAACAACAGATTCAACAAGGGACAGTTCGACTGAGAGGATTCAATATGCCAATCATCATGCCAATTCGAGGCTGGATCACACTTGTGCCAGCTTGCAATCACCTGCAGGTGTGATGCCAGTTGGTAAAATCTGCCTACCTGCCATCTGAAGTTTTGTCATCTTCAGTTGGGGCTTCCTTTTGCTCCAGATGAAGGAGCTTAGCCAGCCTTCAAGCACCTTAATAACCTTGTTGGATAACAAAATAGGGATCATTTGCAGTGGGTATAACAGTCTGGGCAGGACGTTCAAGAGCAACCCTACCCAGCCAGGAAAGAAAGGGGCCCAACGGTCTTTTTTGTTCCCTTTCACCAATGAAGATACCAGAAATTAAAGCCTTCTGCCTTTCTGCTTGGGCCAGTGGCTCTATAGCAATATCAAAGAGCAGGGGGTCGCCCTGCCTATTCCCGCAGTGGAGGGGGAAGTTGTCCGATCTCAGCCTGTCATCAGAGTGTCATACAGAACCCTAATCGAATTCAAAAAATTATCACCTAGGCCAAATTCCTCCAGAGCGTAGAACAAATATGACCACTCCACCCAGTTGAATGCCTTCTCGGCATCAAGAGACAGGATGAGGGCCGGGTCCTCACAGTTCTGCGTTAGTTGGATGATGTTAAGGAGCCTCACAACACCGGTTTGGTCCTCCTTGACAATATGGGTTAGCACCTTCTCTAGGCATAAGGCCAAGATTTTGGAGAGTAGTTTTTGGTCAGAGTTAAGTAGGGCTATCGGCCTGTAAGAGGCACAGCTATCTGGGCATTTTCCTTTTTTAAGGATGAGAGAAATGTTGGCCTACCTAAGGGATTGAGGTAGGATCCCATTTTCAAACGAATGATTAGGCATAGACAGCAGAGGGTCTAAAAGAATACTACTAAACTCGGTATAAAACTCACATCCAAATCCATCTGGCCCAGGGGCCTTACTGGATGGCATAGATTTCAAAGCAAGTAGTGCTTCCTCTCTAGTAATCGGGGCATTCAGTTGTAATTTTTGATCCTCCGTAGCTTTGGAGAGTCTCAAATCTGCAAAAAACTAACACATAAGGGCCAGGGCATTGTCAAGGCTGTTTGGAACTATATAGATTGAAATAAAATGATGCAAAGTGTTTATTAATGGTTCTTGTATCAAACAATCTAACCCCATTAGAATCAGTAATAGAAACTATATTTTGAGAATTTGCGCTCTTCTTGACAAGATTAGCAAGATATCTTCCAGGTTCCAGGTAAATTCTGAAGTGAAGTAGAAAATAAACTTGCTATCTTTGAGAAGATTTGAAATCTCCAGCACCATGACAATGCCCTGTCCTCATCGAGAGAGTATACCAAATAAGGGAGACCATGGACTGATAGCAAAATGTTGCCTAGAGAACATGATAAAACAAGAGACATTTTTGAGGAGAGGATGAAAATGTAATCAATTCTGGTATAGCATTTATGTGGGGCTGAAAAAGTGAATCAGTAGGGTGAAGCTGCCTCCACATATCAGAATTATCAACTATCAGAACTATCTCTTTAGTCTTATCCACATTGATAGAAAGGTTGTTTCCTCTGCACTGGGCGGGGGCCAGCAGAATGGAAATATGGTCAGAGAAGCCCAGGTGAGTACAGGCGACTGCTTTATATGCCTCCCGTTTACATGATCCGGGGTGTTTTCCCCCCTGGTCGGCAACAAAACATGTTGGTAAAAACGTGGCAAGATGTTTGTTAATTTAGCCTGGTTGAAATCACCTGCCACCACAAAGAAAGCAGCCAGGTGTCTAGTCTGTAGCTCACAGATGTGGTCATGTAGCTCCCTAAGTGCTATGTTGACGTTAGCACTTGGGGGAATGTAAACAGCAACAATGAGCACAACTGTAAAGTCTCTGGACAGATAGAACAGTCAGCACTTTAGTGACAGATACTCCACATATTCTGAACAATCTCTACTCACGAGGCTGCAGTTTGTGCACCACTCCTTGTTGATATAAACACAGAGACCTCCTCCTAGTGATTTACCGGACTGGTGGTTGCGGTTGGCTCGGAAGAGAACTGATCCCTCAATCTGGTAGGATGAATCCGGCATGTTGTTATTTAGCCACATTTCCATCAGGAGAAGTGCATAATAATTCCGCACTCTGTAGCTGCTGAGACAGAGTCACAATAAGTCCATCATGTTATCCAAAGAGCAGACATTCGCCAGAAAGAGTGTGGGAAGTACAGGTCTCCTGCCGGCTCGCATTCTTGTCAGCAGTCCACCATGTCTACCCCTCTTCTGTGTACGTGTACATCGCTTCCTCTTCCCCTTGAGCTGGTATGTTTTGTTGGTCTTTCTCAGGATCTGCATTCTGCCCAGTAATGCTTTTAGCTCTGGCTGTATTGCTATGCTACAAGTAGCAAAGTGCAGCAGGTCAGCGGAACTATATCTCACTAAACTTTTCCTAAAGTTAGTTTCAATGCTTGTCACTGGTAGCTGGGAAGCTGCTGCACTATTGTGCGCCGCCATGATGCACTTTAAGATGTAGTTACACTTGTAATGTAGTTACAACTAAGGCGTTGTCTAAGTTCCTGATGCAATGCACCATTAGGTAATTTCCCAGCAGATGGCTTTTCTGGAAAGCACCTAAAAAGGGAAATGTAGGTACTTTCCCCTTGCTGGGTCATCTCTGGGTCATGTCCTTTTTATTTTATAAATTGCCTTAGACAAATTATATGGATCAAATTATCAATATCAAACAAAAAAAAAAAATTTGAGAGAGAATAAAACTCACTGAAGCAAAAAAAAAAAAAAACATCATCTCAAAAGTAAAACAAATTATTTGTGCAATTGAGTAAACTATTGGTCTTTTATTTTTTGTCATATCCTCTGTTTCTTTCTCACTGCTCAGACTTTTGCTCTCATCATCAGCTTTGCAGTCACGCTGCCAGCTCTCTTGTTTGCACTCCCTGAGTTTTTGTTTGCGATTCTGACACAAACTGAAACCAGAATTGCATCAAAATAATCAAACAAAACTTCAATATCAAACTAAAATAAGTATTTGAGAGAGAATAAAACTCTCTGAAGAAAAAAAATGTATCTCAAAAGTAAAACTTACAACTTGCAAACCAAGTTATTTTTACAATTGTGTAAACTATTGGTCTTAAACTGTTTTGTTAATATATGGTTTTATTTACCGTTCCCTCTGTTTCTTTCTCACTGATCAGATTTTTGCTCCTACTGCCAGCTTTGCAGTCAGGCTGCCAGCTCTCTCGTTTGCGCTCCCTGAGTTTTTGTTTGCGATTCTGACACAAACCTCTCAGGTGGGCGGGCTTTTTCAGGGGAGGAGCCATTGGCTAGTGAGTTTTTGAGTGACAGCTCAGTGCCCGGAAGTTGCTCAGCGCAGCACGCGCGAAAATCAACACAGACACCCTGGAGGGCAGCACTGGGCACGCACTACTTGAACTTGTTCTTTGGGTTTGGCAGACTAGGTGCAACAACAGCGTATTGTTGCAGGCTACCTGAACTTTACTGGACTCCTACAAGATTAATAAAGTGTAAGTATTGGTCATTTACATATGTTGTCTGTGCTGTGCTAGACGTTTTGTTGTGAAGTGAAGTGAAGCTAAGCTTTGCTATGTAAGTTAGCTTTTACCTTATCAACATTAGCCAACTTTGTGTGTGTGTGTGTGTGTGTGTGTGTGTGTGTGTGTGTGTGTGTGTGTGTGTGTGCTTGCTTGCACGCGAACAGATTGTACTGGCCTGTGTTCATTTCTGGTTAGCATGTGATGATAGCTTTTGTTAAAAGGCACGGTAATTTGCCATGGGAATCAGTGGAGGCTGGTAGAGTTGCCCCATTTTTATTGTAACTGTCATCTTCTTTTCTCTGTAGAACAATGTAACATTGTGGGACCTGAGCAGGATCTACGATGCAGTCCCAGGTAGGCAAGCATATGGTCTATTAACAGATTATGATCCAGCTAATATCACAATGTCACTAACACGCAATGCGAAACCAGTCCCCTCAGTCAGCTGATTATAAAATGAACCAACCAGGATCCCATCAACAATGATTTAAAACAACACAACAGAATAAAACAAATTATGACTAAATCAAAAGATCTCCATTTGAAACATTGGAGAAATGAAACAAAAAAACAAATAGCTATCTTACACTTAACAGAGAATGTAAATTGGCTGAATATCTCTGTCAGAGACAGGAAACAGAGACTAATCCTCATCAAATACAGGCTCAGTGACCATGACCTGACTATAGAAACAGGACAACATAAAAAAAAACATGGCTGTCCGGAGAGGAGAGTGTGGTCATTCTTCAACAGGGGAAATAGAAATGGAGATGCACTTCCTCCTCCATTGTGAGAAATTCTCTTTGCTAAGAGACTTTCACTATGGAGAAATAATTAATTATTAATTATCCCAAACTTACAAATATTAAGCCCAGAAGAGAAACTGGCTGTTCTCTTGGGTGAAGGGGACAACAGCTCCTCTGGCAGCTAAATTTGCATCTGCCTGCCAAAAAAATTATGGATTTATATGGTATTAAGTCATTGCATTTAACTGTATTGTACTATATTATATTGTGTAACAGCAACAACAAAAAAAAACTGCTTCAATGTAATATAGAACCTATATGATGTATGTATGAGACACTTGTATAATTAATTTGCGTATAAATGTGAATAATATGTTATGAATTCTATGTAAACTGCTTTGGCAACAACATATTTTATTCATGCCAATAAAGCTATTTGAATTGGATTGAATACTGGTGCCAGTAGAGAAGTTTATTAACACCTGTCCCTGTCTCGCCAACATCACCTGCAGTTTAGTGGAAGTGCATTAAAACTAGAGCTGCAATGATTAATTGGTTAATTGATTATTAATTGACTATTAAATTGATCGCCAACTATTTTAATAATGGATTCATTTTTTTGAGTCATTTTTTAAATAAGAGTCAAATTCTCTGATTTCAGCTTCTCAAATGTGAATATTTTCTGGTTTTGACGTTTGAGGACATCATCTTGGACTTTGGGAAACACTGATTGAGATTTTTCATCATATCCTGACATTTTATAGACCAAACAATTAATCGATTAATTGAGGAAATAATCAACAGATTGATCGATGATGAAAATAACCATTAGCTGCAGCCCTAATTAAAACATTGACAAACAACATTCAGGAAAATATTACAATAAATGATATTGAATGACAAATTGTTGTGGTTGCTATTGATGTGATGATACACAGTGCTTTATAATGGTATTTGAATTTGTACAATTTAGAAGCTGTGAATATAATGTCTACTATCTACAGAGGTTCACACATAAGATGCAGTGTTAGCACTGCTAAACTGGTTCATCTTCACTCTACAGCAAGGTTCTGGTTCTACCCTGGTGGAGAGGCTGCCACAGCAGCTGTACAGAACATAATCTCAATTTTGAACAACACATTGGGCAATGCCAACCCAAGTAGCAGTCAGGGACAGAGTTCAGGGCAGCACCCAACCATGGAGCAAGAAATGGCCAGGTCTAACATTTGAAATCATGATTAATAAACACTGTATGTACTGTAATGCCAATGACTCCAGAGTAGGGAGGTCACGATATCAGACTTTCACTACATGATTATGGTGTTCAAAGTAATTCATGATGATGATATTATCACAATATCTATAGAAACATATACGAGTGTAGGGAGGTGGAGGGACAGTCTGTAACCATAACTGTACAAAAGTGTACAAAAAGAACAATTGCACGATATTATCATGTGTAGTATTAACACAATATTGATAATCGTCTTTTAAATGTCACGATTATCATCAATATTGGATTATCGCAACACCCCTACTCCTGAGTATAACACTGTATTATTGTAATCCTTAGAAAAATAACATATTTTTGTTATTACTGATTTTCATTATTGGATCATAATGTACAGTACTGTTTATTTACTGTAAAACATTTTTTTGCAGGTCTTTCCCTGGAATTTTTATGCGGGGGTCGCCAGTTCAGGACCTACAGCACATGCAGGCTGGTCTGGGGAAAAGACCAGCGCTGTGAATTCACAATAAATTATTGGATAAGTTTTGCATGACTTTCACAGTAAGTATTACAGCAATATACTCTGAAATGTACTTACAGCAATTTACTGTAATTTCACATCTGTGATCTGTTGTAAAAGCACGACTGTATACTATAACTTCACAGCTTCAATGACAAAGCAATTACTGTGGTATTACAGTACATTACTGGGGAATTACAACCTTTTGGTGTACATCATTACAACGAGGCCCTGTACTTTTACAGTGTGTACTGTGAAAGTAATGCAGTGAATTTACAATGTATACTGTGGAAGTCATGCAAAAATTGGCCAGTAATTTACTGTGAAAGTAATGCAGATGAAGTTTCCATTTCCTGTGAATTTACAATCATTGTACGATTAAAATCCCCCCCCCCCCCCCCCCCCCCCACAACTCTGAGGTAAAGTCAATGTTAGTCCAATGGCATCTTTATTTACAAATAAAGGTCATTCAACATAAATGACAAGAAATTCAAGAATTCAAGAAATTCAACTTCCTAGTAGGGGTGGGCGATATATATCGTCTACGATAGTATCGTAAAAGTCGTTTTAACGATGTGCAATTTTACATTATCGAGTAGAACCATCTTCAAAAGAAAACCAACAGAAAATGCAGTGACAATGGTAAAGAAGAAGAGCATGAGTCCACAGAAGCCAATCAGCGGGCACGATTCAGTCACGAGGTGATATCCTGCATCCGATTCATTCTTCGGAAGCCAATCAGCAGGCGTGGTGACACGGCGGCAATCACGTTAACAACATTGCCCCAGGGAGCTAGCATGCAGGAGTCTCCGGTCTCGGCGACTGCAGATAATTTGGTGCCGAGATGTGGGTCCACGTCTTTAGCCTGGAGATGGTTCAGGTTTGTCAAGACTGACGTCGGTCAAAATAATGTTCTCTGCAAGATATGCCGAAAGACTGTTGCCGTGAAGAGCAGTTCGACAACAAATCTGTTCCATCACTTGCGAACGAACCACATGAAAGAGTATGAGGAGTATGTTAAACTTCGCGACTCCACAGCTACAAGCACGACTTCAGCTAAAGAAAAGATGAGTAAACAAAACACTCAGCAAACCCTCACGGAGTCTTTCAATAAACACACGCCATACGACAAAGCAGGTAAACGCTGGCAAGAAATTACCCACGCCATCACTAATTTCATTGCTAAAGAAATGATGGCAATTCAAGTGGTGGAGAGTGAAGGCTTCAGGCGACTTGTTCACGTCCTTGATCCCAGATATAAAGTGCCAAGTCGCAAATATTTTTCTCAGACTGCCCTACCGGACTTATACGAATCAACTCGCAAAACGCTGACGGAGAAACTGCAAAATGTGTCGCACTTTTCAACGACCACCGATTTGTGGTCGAGCAGGACCTCCGAGCCGTACCTCTCTTTAACGGTGCATTTCATCGATGAATCCTGGCTACTTAACAGCTACTGCTTGCAGACGTCTTACTTTCCACAGGACCACACAGGTGACATCATTGCACTTGGTCTGAGAGATACACTCACTGCATGGTCACTCAAGGAAGAACGCATGGCCTGCATGACAACCGACAGCGGTTCAAACGTTGTCAGTGCGCTCCGGACCAACAGCTGGACCAGGCTGCCATGCTTTGGACACCGGCTTCATATTGCGATCGGTGAGTAACCTGAACAGATCCTCCGTACGCTTTTTTTGCACATACACATTCATATTCGAACTTAAAATTTCTCTTGCGTGTACAGGCTATATCAACACATATATTTATTTGACACACTTAACAAACGTAACCCTACCACACCAGGGCTGTACGCTTAGCTTTTTCACTAGGAGCACAGGTGCTCCTAAATGAAAAAATTTAGGAGCACAGAAAAAATTTAGGAGCACTATGAATTTTCTTTCCCCCGGCTGTTTTTATTTTTGTTTTTATTTTTTAATGTTTACGTGTATAATTCTTATATATTCAGGGACTTATAAAATATAAGACTTTTATTATAGACTTTTATTCTAAGTTACATATTACAGCCGGTGATCAGCTTAATAAAAAAAAAGTATGGACGCTGCATCTGATCAGACTTATCAGATACATCACAACTGCACTGTAGTATTATATCCCAGTGAAGAACATACATTTTCTTAATTTTAATTTTTAATCATCAAAATAAGCATTTTAATACACCCTTAAGACAAAAGAAAGTTTCCATTTGAAGAAAGACAACTCTTATTCAGCTATTACCACGTGGGAGGTCTGGACCAATCACAACGGGCCATTATTCGTCGCCCCAGAGGCTCGCGCACGCACGTCATACTATTGCGGTTGTTCCAAGTCGGTGTACTTAGGAAAGCATATCATTGTCTTATTTTAAACCTGCAAATGCATTTCTTATCGAAACCAGAACTTGTAGAAAATGTAGACAGTGGGGAGGTAGAACTAAATACTCCTGCCTGACTTGATCGTCGATCACCTTCACAGCAGAGACAGTTAAGTTTATGAATGAACAGCGCAGCGCACCGCTCTCTTTCCTGTTAAAAGTCATTGTAGCTCACCCGGTACTCTGATTGCGCTGTTTCTTCCTCTCCTTGCAGTCAATCTAAAGAGTAATCCAGCCAGATCAAACGAAAATGCATTAAAAGGAATTAAAATGTCTGTTTTCTTAATGAACTGATGTACTGATCTACTTGATCCATAGTGAAAATATAGATAAGGAGATATCTTGTGCGACTTGAAATAAATACAAACTGCTGAAAATAATAATGAAATAATAAGCTAACTCGGCACTGAAACTGTTCTTTAAAAAGATTTTAAAAGTGTCATAATCAACTGGAAGCGCGTGTTGCTCTCCACAGCATTATACCACTTCATTTCTCACTGTCCCGCAAGCTGTTCAAACACCCGGTATCCGATTGATACAAATGACCATAGTTAACCTTCCTCAGTGAGTGCAGTGAGGGCAGCTTGCGTGGCTCAGGCATCAGCGCGCGTCATCACGTTTTGCAGCATGCCAATGTGAAAAAGACAGAAGTTGTAGGCTATGACTTTTAGTTTGATCCACTTTGTGTGGATGTATTTTAGGAGCAAAATGCGAATGAAAGGGTTGAAATCTGTACTCGCATGCGTGCTCCCTTTTTATTTTTTCTACTCGCACCAATCTATTTTTAGGCGCATATGTGAGTGAAACGCTGGCACTGTACAGCCCTGCACACTACACGTTAAACTGCTGCTGCTGCTAATAATAGCCTAATAATAAACAACTGTGTAATATTAATAAGCCCACATGCCTGAGAATGTCAGGTCACAAAATGTTTAATTGGTTAACAAATGTTGTGTTTTTATGAAATGTTTTTCAGAGAGGAGCATGCGTGATCCAAGAGTGGGCCGTGCCGTTGGAGTTTGTAAGAAGGCGGTGGGGGCTTTTTCCAGTAGCTGGAAAATGAAGAGAGCCCTTAGTGATGCTCAAGAACAACTGAAGCTTCCTGACCACAAACTAATCACTGAATCATCCACAAGATGGGGCTCCAGACAACAGATGATTGAGCGATTTGTTGAACAGGAGAAGGCCATCCGTCATGTGCTGGGTGCAGACAGAAAGCACCGTCATCTCATCCCAACCTGGCAAGATCTTGAGGTGCTAGAGTCAGTGAGCAAAGCGCTTGGTCCTCTGTTAGAGTTTACAGATGCACTTTCAGGTGAGAAAGTTGTCACAGTGTCTTACCTCAAACCTGTCCTGTCATTGTTCAACACTGAGGTCCTGGCAGTTAAGGCTGATGACACAGACCTAACCAAAACAATCAAAGAAACCATTCTGGACTACCTGAACACAAAATACAAAGATGACAATGACCTCTTGAGCTTGGCATCCACACTTGATCCCCGCTTCAAAAACCGCTACAATGATGGTGAGCAAGTTGAAGCAGTTTCATCAGCCATCACCACTGAGCTGCTGGCCATGGCGACAGAAGAAGGCCGCATTTCCCCAGGCCCATCAACCACAACAGCTCAGGGCACCACAGCAGAAGGTGCAACAGCGAGTGATGACACCAGGGAGCCACCCAAAAAGGCCAAGAAATCATTTGGATGTTATTTCAAAAAACAAGACACAAGAGAAGGGGAGTCACTTGCTACTGCCATTGAAAATGAGCTCAAGAGCTACCTGATGATCCCAGAGGTGGACAGTGATGTCAACCCTCTTCAGTGGTGGGAGTCACAAGAGGTGAATTTCCCCAGGCTGGCAAAACTGGCCAGAAAATATCTCTGCATACCTGCCTCAAGCAGTCCTTCAGAGAGAGCCTTCAGCACAGGTGGAAATGTTGTCACAGGGCTTCACTCAAGCCTGATGCTGTAGACAGACTTGTGTTTTTGGCTAAAAATCTGAAGTAAATAGCCTGAACTAATGAACAGTTGGCCTACATTTCATTCTGCAGAGTTCCTCCCAAATTTGTATGACAGTGTCTGCTGCACTTGGTATTGTTTGCCTATTTGATTTAAGTTTTTGGTTTTGATTTACATTATAATGGCATTTTTATTTAATTATTCACTCATAAGTTATTTATTTTGTACAAACTGACAGAACTGAAGAAAGATAATATGGAGCAATTGGGAAATGTTTTGCAGAAGGCCATATATGCCACATAAGTTTATGTGCATGTTTTGTATGTGTTAAGCACTTTAAAAATAAAAGAGCTGTTGTTTTGAAATGCTTTGTCTCTCCATAGATGTCCTGTTAAACAAGTAGAAGTTAGTTTTTGAAAAAAGTCACATCTTAAAGGATATCGCCAGATTATCGTTATCGTCCAAAAAAATAATCGAGATATTTTTTTTTACCCCATATCGCCCACCCCTACTTCCTAGTCCTTGTCAATTTTCCAAGCCATCTTAAAATGCAGAGAAATTGTGCAGAAACTTGAGATTCAACTACCCAGATGTGTCACAATAACAGTAAGAGGATGGAATGAGGCCTACATGGCAAGGTAAGAGAGGAAGGGAGAGAGCGATGAAGGGACGTCGTGAAGGGGTCAGATGCTCCTCTCAGTCTCAAACATTGAGGGTTCATTGTTGTCTGCTTCTTGGTCTTTGAGCCTCTTTCTCTCTTACCCAAGAAGCACCTATTAATAAGCAAAGATAGTTTCAGTTTTAAATAGACGTATGTATTGCAGGCAGCATTTATCAAGGTGTTCACCTGTGCCTTTTCCCATATCACACGCCAGCAAACACTAACGTTAGCTAGCGAGCGTTAGCTAGCCTATATCAGACCACATGGGCAAACGCTACTGGCTAATGTTAGCTAGTTAGCTATTAGTGCTAATATTTGGTAATGGTGTTACTGGCAGCCTTTCGCTAGGTAGCTACCGTTCGCCAATTACTCCTACATACAGTACTCAAGGCCTTGTCACATCTCCAGTAGCTAGCTAAGCTAGCCATCACTATTATTGAACTATCACTATTAGCAAATGCTGTGAGAGAACATTCAACAGTTTCGGGCACTTGCTAACAAAAAATATGAACTGTGTCATGCAATAAACGTTCATTTGAAAGTAAATAATATTATCATTTAAAATAACATGGGAGTACTGCAAACAGAGGTTATGCATGCAGCTCACCTTCTCCATTCAGCCCAGAAAAGCAAAGGGAAATGGCATCTTCAGGTTCAGTGACGAGTTCGGTTACATCATGTGACTTACCCGGGAATATTTGAATACAGTATTTCACTGTAATAATACTGCTGAATGCTGTGAAATCCTTGCATTTTTTTTTATGTGTTGCTATGATATTACAGACCTTGTTGTGATATAACAGGGGTTTTTTGATTGTAGGATGTTACTGTAAAATAACAGTTTTTACAGGTATTCATTGGGATATTACAGGGGAACTTAATTACAACAAGTTACTGTAAAATAATACTGTTAATTATTGTGAAATGCTGGTAATTTATTACAGTGTGCATGATTAGACAAACAGTGTTTGCAGTTTCATGGTAACATTTCCATTTCATTGCACCAGAATTTCAAAAGACTCTCCAAATGAAGCTATGTGAGATCAAGATGGAGAAGGAGAGCATACTTGAAACAAACATCCTCACATCCCAAACTCAAAGTACAGTGAGCAGGGGCAGACTGAAAAAGCTTCAAAGAAAAGGTAACTGACTGCACCAATTGTTGCTTTTCTTATACAATAGCTTAAATATACTTTTAAAATTCTCTCTCTCTCTCTCTCTCTCTCTCTCTCTCTCTCTCTCACTCTCTCGTTTCTTAACTTGTAGGCGTGTGTGTAGGTTTGTAAAATAATTGTGTTGTTTATGATGATTTCATGTGCTTTGTTGACAGGAAGTATGTGCAAGGTGGTGTAGTTAATAAAAGTTGGGTTAAAAGTCACAGTCTGTCTCTCTCTCCCTCTCTCTCCCAAGGTTGACATTAAAAAAGGAGGGGCTTCCAAATAGAACCACCGGGAGGATGATGAGCAGGAGGAGGGTCATGACAGACCTTCAAAGAACAAGGTACACTACCAGTCTGCATCCAGTGTGTGTTGTGACATTACAATACATTCAAGATGAGTAAGATTTTCATAATAAAGTGCATTAACAGTAGCTGTTATAAGGTATGAACCCAGCACAGTAGGCAACTTTGTCCTCTCTTTCCCTCCCAGCAGGCCAGCGAAGAGGAGGAGCGTATTGGGGATGAAGAGGACAGAGTACCACCCTCTAAAAAAAAAGGTAGCCTAACTGACGGCATCCAGTGTGTGGTGTATTATATATATACATTACAGTAAATAGAAGATGAGGAAGTTTCATGTTTCAAGTAAGGAATAATTACCGAGAGGCCGGGCAACCAGTTACACATGGCCAAGTGGAGGGATTTCTGCCTGAGACGAAGATGAGGGCAGTAACTCTGTTTATTCACCTTCCTTCTTGCCACCTTCTTCTTACACCTCCCAGCCAATCAGAATCAACCATTTACAAAAGAAGTTACATAACAATTAGCTGTTGTTCTTCACTCTGTCTCTCTCTCTTTCTCGTAGACAGCTGCTGAAGTTAGAAAACACCTGGACGAATAGATGTGGGAGAGAAGGAAAGTCGACCAGATGCAAAGAAATATGCAGGAGTTCAGAAATGAAGTTCAGTCTCTTAAAAATGAAAATGCGCGACTGAAAGACATTATAATCAATCGTAAGTATTCCTATTTTTAATATTTAAATGGAGCCTAAGCAGGGTTTTTTTCTGGAGATGGATACTGCGATGGCAGAGAAGTATAAACTTTGAAACTTTATGAGCTAAAACACGTTTGGCAAAACCATTGCTATGTTGTTAGCTGGTGAGGTAGTGTGTGTGCTCATATAGTCGCGCACGTTGATAAGATTAGAATTAGAATTATATTTATCTGTCTCTTTAGGGAGAAATTGGTAGAGGGTTAACAAAAGTCATGGCATAGAGAACATACAGTTCATAAGAATAAATTATACTTCTCTGCCTTCACAGTCTCAATTGGCTCCAGAAAAAAGCCCTGGGAAATTTGAATTTGGAAAAAATTGGAGCTTGTGTTCACAACTAGGCTACCTCTGCAGAGCCGTATGAATGGGCTATGGAGGCTTGTGTAGCTCGCATTCACAGCTGTGGGAAAAGTCTTTCCGGAGCGAAAGTAAGGGCACTGAGGTGCTGGCTGCTATTTCAATCTGATGATTGTAATTAGTGTTTTTCTTTATATAACCTCATTCTAGAAATCCCTCAAATGAAAAGTGATCTCGCCATCACTTCTCAAAGCTAAGTTCTTCTAATTTTCATTACTTTTTTAAATTGTTTCTCAAGCAGAGCTGTAGGGAGTTATGATGTTGGGCTGATTGATAGTGTTAATAAATTGCTGTATTTGCACTTTAATTTATTGAAGAGTATAACAACATTTTTCTTCTCTGAACAAGACTGGACGGACTCCTGTGGTGGACGTGGATCTAGATTCCTCCTTCACTTTTGGAGAAGCACAACTGGTGAGTAACCCTTTACTTCCTCAGATTTTTATTTATTTATTTTACTTATTATTCAAGCAGAGCTATAGGGATTTTCATGATGTTTGGCTGATTACTTTTGTAATTAACTTGTTTTATTGACATGTTTAATGTTTTGCAAGGCCCTCCTGTAAATAAGAATCTATAGTGGCTTGCTTGGATGAATAAAGGTTAAAAAATTGTTGAAGTTTCTTTATTCTCTAAGACTCCAGAGACTCCCGTGGAGACCGAGCCCTTTAAAGAGAGTCCCATGGCGACTGAGTGCTTTGGAAAGACATCACAGGTGTGTATAACCCTTTAATACCTCAGATTTTTCTGTACTTATTTTACTTGAAACTCCAACTGAGCTATAGGGATTTTTATGTTGGGATGGTTAGTTGTAATATGTAATTTACTTGCCCTATTTGCATAGTTAATTGTTGAAGAGTTTAACAAGGTTTTTCTTCTCTAACAAGACTGCAGCGACAGCTGAGACCTCAGCGAAAACACAGGTGAATAACATTTTATGTAGTAAGGATGGGTATAAACTGTGTGCTTTGTAGGAGCCAATTAGTGTTTATCTGTGACTATCCTCCTTTCCTCCTGCCCCCCTTTGCTCCTCTCCACCCCCTGTCTTCTCTCCTTCCCTACTCTCATCCTACCTCCTCCTTTCCCCCCATCCTGTCTTCCTTCTTCCCTCCTTTGATAAAGTTTAGGGCAATGATTAGTTTGTTTCATATCTTTATCATTATTCTGCATTTATACATAAAAACTTATTAACTATTGGGAAGCTAACCATAAGTATCAATACGAAATGTCAACACGTTTCTAAAAGTTGCCGGTAAAATAATAATGTGATGTAAAATTATTTTTCAGATTGAAGTTTTTAAGGGCTCTGGGGCATTTTGCCTGGCAGAAGCGTGGAAAGCAGCCTGCCATGCGACCTCTGCTACTGCCATGGTGCGGAATCTGCTGCTGGGCACCTTTGATTTGCAGACTTTGCTAAAAAGCAACCTTCTATTCAATCCTGTCCTTAAAAAAACAGTCATATTCTGCGGAATAAATTTAGGAATGCCAATAAAGATTTTTTTTTTCCATTTGTTCTTTTCATTTGTTTTCATGTTTGATCAGTTTACGGGCATATCCTCTCTTTTTTCCTTGGCATTTTTGTATTGCCCTGCACCTCAAGAAAACGTGATGTGCGTATAAAAAACTCTTGCTTCCTCCACCTTCATTTTACCCCCCTTTCATAATAATTTTGAAATATTACTTTAAGGTGGGAAGCCAACCAGAGGGGATGGGGAGCAGCTGGTCGCCGTGGACCGAACTAAAAAGACGGCCATTATTGGTGATTAAATGCATAATGAATTGAGAAGGGAAACAAAACTTTTAAGACTTTTAATAAGTTCACTACTTTAACCATCCTTGTATCAATGTTTATTAGGCATCAGTGGAGACTGCATCAGGTAGGGCACCCATTATTGGTATCTGTTTGGCACCTATAATACTAATTCATCGCTTGCTCACTTCTTGATCCTACCTCTCTTCTAGTAGAGCCACATCTCTGGGCTATTGGGCTGTTAGGTGTGTAGTCCTCTATTTTGTAGAACATGTAGTGTTGTAAATAACCCCATGACACTAATTGTTGTCCTCTGCAGTGTTAACAAATAATCATATTCACCCCTCCTTCACCCTTAATCCCTCTGTCGTGTGTTTGTGCCTTATCTTGTCTATAATTAATTTGCTTGATTGTAATGCATATCGTATTGCTCTTCTAGTAAACCTAGCATGGCAGCTCACCGGTTGAATGTGTGCATGAATGGGTCAATGAGAGGCCATTGTAAAGCATTTTGGGTACCGTTGGGTGCAGGAAAGTGCTATAAAAGTGCAGCCCATTTACCGCTAGCTATGTTTACATGTGCAAAATTTCTTAATCAGATTAAAAATTTGAGGGATTGGAAAATCTGAATCCACTGTTTACATGGGCACAAAACTCAAATAATCCAATCATGATGTGCATATACATGCACCAAGCTTTATTCAGAATAACGGCATTTTGACATGCGCAGAGCTGTCTAATTTCCCTAAAACAACAGCAGAAGAAGTTGTACTTCCGCCTGTGCTGTAAGCAAACCAACAAACGTGGAAGTGGCACAATTTTTTCCCATCCATGATTTTTCTCTGCTTGGGATGCACATAGTTAACCATGTAACTGTTAACAATGCAGTCCCAAGACGGATATCTATATGTGCATCTGTAAGGACGGGGCCGCTAAAAAACAAAAAAAAAAAAGGGCAACGCTTCCTCTCCAGCTGCTCACCTGTCACTCACCTGCAGCTGATCCGAAAGTCATGGTCGGAATAAGTGTTTACATGGACGCGATTCGGAATAACGATCGGCATAAGCCACCTCTCATGGTCCAAACAGAATTTCTTTCAGATTGAGCCGAATCCGATCGGAATCTTCCAATTGACGTGTTTACATGACGCATTTTTATTATGTTTGGCCCTTTATCCCAAATATTTTTGTCCATGTAATCACAGCTACCGTAAGCACTTTGGGTTCCTGATGAAGCGTAATATTATTATTGTTTTTATTATTATTATACTGTCTTCTCATTATTTTTGTCTTCTCTGTAGATGCTACACTGAGGAAGTGGCTGGCAGCCAGCCGAGGGCAGATTGGCACATCCATTAATGCCAAGCTCACCGAGCTTAGAAGAGCAAAGAGAGAAAAATAATTTTTTGGTTTTTCTATTCAGTTTCTGATTTTTAATTTATTATTTTTGTTCTTGTTCTTGTTCTATTTGATTGTTATTGTGAATAAATGATGTAAAGTTCTACATTTTGGTTTTTTATTTGTTTGTGTAGGCTATGTAGCTATGGATTTTAATAATTTTACTAATATATAGGTTAATATATAGGTGCATATATAGGTGAACATAAAAGCACATATATAAGTGAACATACAGGTACATATATGTACCTATATATGTGCATATATGAAAATGGCCAATTTTATGTATGTCACATATTTTCAAAACCTATATTAAAACCTATATGTTTATATAGGTTCTTTCTGTGTGGGAACCTAAAGGAGAGATATTGGTGCGGGAGTGGTTCGACGAAATGGCCAACATCTCCTGCTATGAAAGACTGTGTTAGACAGGCTGACAGACAGGGAAGATTTATATGTTAAAATATGGGGCCCTTATATGGCTGTGGGTTGATGCTCCAGTGGGTTGCACCCTTTCCTTTAATCCAATACTCTCGTCTACTTTTGTATGCATGAATCTGGGTATGTGTAGGTGAAAATGCACTGTGTGTGCTTAACACTTTGATATCTCCCTCTGTTTCCATTTTTTTCTTTTCTTTTTTTTTCTATTTGTTGTGGCTAAGGTACAACTGGCACAGCTTGTACATGTTTCTTTTGTTCTGGAAAACCAATAAAAAACTGAATTCCAAAAAAAAAAAATGTGTTTGATGTTTCATGCATCTTAAAGGACAACTGAATACCTTCACTCTCCCATTCCAAGTGTGTCGGAGAACCTACGGTTGTGGATGGGGAAAACAAATGCATGATGCAAAGGGCTCATTCTAAGGGAAAAGACTCTTATTTTCAGCTGATTAGAGACAAATAAAAACTTAATTCTGAACCAACACAAATTTCACGTCACTCCCCCTCCCTCTCCCTCTCCACTGCACTCATGCCCTGCCTCCAAGCCCCTCCTCCCTGCAGGGTCCGTGCAGCTGCTGTGACCGCGACCAAAGATACTCTGCTGACATGACTTGAAGCAGCAAAGTAGCACACGCAACGTGGAGCACGAACCGGTAAGAGTGAAACATAAACTCACCTCCACACAGCTAGATATAAGATGCTGGCTATACCTAAGTTATGAAGTTGTTATTCAGTTCTTTATTTGGCAATAAAAAGTCAAACTTTGTAACATTATGTTGCTGTGTTTCAAGTAGCTAAATGTACTGTTGTGACCGTCTAGTAGCCTACTGTTCTGTTATACAGATTACAGTACAGTATTTAGCCTAGCACATTGTTTCAGTAGTTGACAAGCCAGTAAACTAGCAGCTCATTTACATTTGTCACTTTGCAAAATGTGTGACGTGTATTTGTTGGTATGGTTACAGTTTTGAGGTCAAGCGGCTGGGCTCCTACAAAGACTACACCGCATCACAGAGGATTGCATATGCACGTGTAAGTAATTGTCTGTTTCTAACCACAAACACTTACCATTGCATCTAATGTAATAGCTGTTGTTAGTTGTTTAGTTGTGTATGTTATGAGTGTCAGGAAACATATTTCTTTACAATTTACTCGACTTCTTCTTCTTCTTAATTGACTTCCAGGAGCAAATTCAACTGGATTTACACCAGGCACACCACATTTTGGAACAGTTCGTCACGGGACCCCAGTATGATATTTGATGTCCTCAGCCAGCTGGCACCTGCTGCTCCTCCACCAATTCCTCCTCTTCATCTCCAGCCATGGTGCATCTGCCAGCGACGCATACATTATTGGAGAAGAAATGTTGCAACCAACAGCCACAAATGTACACTTCAAGACTGCCAAATATGGAGGTGTACATTTTGTGTACATTTTATCTCAGGCTCAGTCGAGTTCTTTCTTTTTTGCTTGTTTGTCTTTCCCAGTCATCTTCTTTTTTGTTGTCTAAGCCGTATATGCTGTTGTTGGCAGCGGCGGTATGGGCAGTTTCTCTTTTGTGGGTGGCTGCTGCTCCGCTATAGCTTTCACTAGCCTCATGACGCCACTCACAGAGCTGTTTGACTGAGTGGCAGCTGGCAGCATGAGCGGAGGGAGGAGGCCGTTTTGCAGCGTGTGAGTAGTGATTGACAGATGTCAGACACTCCGTCAGATGCTCCTCTGGCTCTTGATTGGTTGTTTTGTCTTGGTAGCGGTGGATTCTTGCAAATCACAGTAGGAGCAGTAGATGTCTCATATACTGCTGTCTGGGCATAGGGACAGTTTTAGCAAATATGACAAAAAATTACTTTTATACAAGTTACCAACTGGAGCTTTAAACACCTACGATTTGAGTGTGTGCTGTAAACATACACATCACATAAACATATAACTACTTCATACATGTAACCATGTATGTGTAGCTAAGTAAAATATACTCTAAGTCTAGGCAAAAGTAGGGAAAACAGCACCATCTACTGGGGCTGGACGTGTATGACATTGTGGGTTGATGGTGAAACTACACAGAGCAAAAAGGAATGCACTATGATGTCACACTCTCACACTTTGTCTGGGATAACTAATACTTTTGTGAGATTCTTATATTAATACTGTATTTAGAAGGACTTATGCTAACTGTCCTGAGCCCAGTAAAGGAACTGTTATATCTTAAAGATTCTATTTTAGTGACTTAAAATGTGCATTAGCAGCCTTTGTACTGATTACTTTAGTTTGGCAAGCTGGTAGTTTATAGTGTAGGAACCTACTGATTAGCCACAAGACATATAGGCCTACTGTTTTTATGTTCACCTTATGTTAAATGATGAACATGTTCTTGATGTTTGATATTTTTATTACAAAACAAATTAGGGTTAGGGTTAAATCATATCAATCAATCAAGTCATAATAATTTCAGTCAGGACCACTTTAGTCAAAGTATATTTGTCAATATAGCATAAATAAATACAGCTATTGCATTTGGTAATATGGCTCTATTCTGAGACCTCCCTGCCCTTTCACACGCTTGCGTGAAAAGCCTGAAGCAAAAAGAGCATCTCTCTGCTCTTCCATGTGTCTGCATGGAATGTTTATAGGCAGGGAGAGCAGCAGCAAAGACCCCCAAGGGAACAGAACAGAGTTGGAAAATTACAGAAATGACATTGATAAACTCAGACATTGCATTGAGATGGAGCTGGGGTGGAGGTGGGTTTTAAACAGCTTGCAAAAGAAGCAGCAAAGGGTAAGTAGATGTTTGTGAAGTGCAAATAAGGAGTGAGTCAGAATCACTTCAGCTGTCAGCTGATGTGGGCTGGTCTGAGATCGGCTGAGCCATCAGCAAATGAGCTTGACCTCTGTGGCCTTCCTGAACGTACAGTATGCTTCATTTCTGCTTTTATTTCGGAACTCCACATTTATATATATATGTATGTGTGTGTGTGTGTGTGTGTGTATATATATATACATATATATGTATGTGTGTGTGTGTGTGTGTGTGTATATATGTATATATATATATGTGTGTGTGTGTGTGTGTGTATGTGTATATATATATATATATATATATATATATATATATATATATATATATATATATATATATATATGTGTGTGTGTGTGTGTGTGTATGTATATATGTATATGTATTTTTTTTTCTTGTTGAACACAGATACAGTTTGCCAGTCCCGTTCAGGCGGGTGGTCGTCATGTTCTGGGGAGCAGGGGGACCCAACTGACGCCCCTTCAGTTAGTGGGGACGTGGTTCCTTCTCAGAGCCACTGCACTTGACCTGCACAGGTTACTGTTACACTCACACAACTTACCGTGCCATCACCTGATGTAATCAGCAAGATTGGTGACATAATAAAGCATGTTGGTCAGCAGTTGGCAGATAGTATATTTGCACATACTGTACCCACACCAAGCACTTCAGTTGTGCAGGTTGCACCCACTAACTCTTTACTTGCTCTTTACTCATGCCACTTCTTTGGAATTTTAGTTTTTCTTAAGTTTTTGTAAGTTAAATTTTTGTTTGGCGGTTGTCTTTTGCCCGCCCATTGGTGTGTTATTAATCTTTCATCTACTTTTACTCGCCACGTTAAACCGCACAACATATTCAGAGTTAAAGCCGAACTCTTCTTTTCTTTAACCATTAAGGCAATCACGTAAGAATATTTTTGTAGATATTTTCGACCAGCCATCGAAAGTATTCTCAACTTAATTATTAACCAAGAATTCATGCCATATGGCCGTCAACCTCTTTGGACCAAAGTCCTGCAGCCAGCCTTAGCCCATCTATCTGGTTCAAATAGCCATCGAAAGCGCCACTTCTCATTTGTTGCCAACACCGAAGGGCCAACCCCTGAAGCATCTCTGCCCAGCACTGGCTTTCCACCGTGGTTCAACTGGTTCCCTCGTTGGACTGCAACACAGATTGGAGCCACGAGCGACTGCCTGGGCCCCCCCCCTTTGTGTCCGTTTGGGACAGGCCATTGTCGAAGCGCTGCTGGCACAGAAATAGGCATTTTTCATGCTGCATTTGAATCAAGAGTTGGTGTCGTAGGCTATAACAATCTCAATTTTCAAGAAATTAATACTACATTCTCGTCCTCACTTTTCTTCGAAACTATTTCTTACTATTGCCAAACTCATTCCTTTTCTTATTTTGCTATAACTTCATCCAGTTGTTCGTGTTACATCATATAATCCATATTATTCATTGTATCATTCATTATTCATTTCCATTCTCATTATTGTGTGTGATAAATAATACTTTTCATTGAAGTCATTGTCAGACAGTGTCCTTTTGAGCTGGAAATCGACGATCACTGTATTGAGAGCTTACGCTTCAGATGAAGAGACTGATCTCCCATAAATTTGCTAATTATTATTAGGTCAGCATTAAAAGGAAAGAATAGATAAAATCCTTCTGAGCTGAGGAAGGTTGGTGCCCCTTTTTATATTAATGAGTGCAAACATTAAACCCAAAGGTTTAATGACCTGATTCCCCTACAACAGTGAGAATGTGTACGATGTGTGCAATACCCCCACCTGCAGGGCCTCCACCTGACACTCAAAACTCTCACATGGCTAAGACACCAGACTTCAGTGTTTTGGAACGTGTAATCAGCATTCTGGAGAAAGTCCTGCTGGAGAGATCCTTCACAATCCAGGCCAATGCCACCAAGAGGTCTAAGTCGAGACTCCAGCATAGAAGGTTTGCATAACCTGCCATGTGCTGTCTGTGGTGACGCTGCCCACTCTGGACTCACTCATTGCTGTGACAAGAAACTCTGCTTTCAGTGCCTTTTGCCTGATCACACCAGACACAATTGCTCTGCACAGGCAAAGTCAACCCAATCTGGACAGTTGGGAAACTGATGGATCTGCTTCCAGCGTAGGACAATGCAGATCCTGTTAGTGACACTCCCAGTAGCAAAATGGATGATTTTGAGTCATCAGTTCAAGAATGCCCAAAGGCAAAAACCATCATATTTCAAGGCACACACAGAATCAAGATATCAGACAGTTTGTCGTACAGCACTGCCACTGCAGCAAATGTAACTCTGAAGCCAATGATTGACGATAAGCTCCACAGGATGTTCGCTGAGTGAAGCAGAAGTGATATTCTGCAGACGATGTCATCATTATTGGATGCAGGGGTCATCAAGTCATGCCTTCAGCTGTATATGATGTGGTAGTAGTAGTAGTCGCGCTTTATGAGTGTATGATTGTTGTCCCTATTTTTGTGGTGCCTGGTTAGATTGATGAGATTATCTTGAGTAGCAATGCCATTAAGAAGACTCTTCAACTGATGAGAAAGACTGACAGCTATTGGCAGCCTATGTTAGAACCCAGTACTGCCACTGATGAAGACTGCCATGATTTCTTCTCTCTACTTTCCAAAACAGGTGGAGAGATGAGACAGTGCTTGAAAAAGTTGGCATGCTGAAGTTTCAATGGTGTGTGAAGCTACAGTCACAAAGTGAGCATATCTTGTTGTTACGGCCCCTTAGCTCGCGTTGGAAAAGGGAACGAAACATAAAACCAGATGTACTTGGTGAAATAAAATTATTTATTGACCAGAGGTCGATTAATTGTCCAGAGAATACAAAGAAGAACAAAACTTACAGGGGGAGACAGGGCCGATGGGTGCTGCTCAACACAAAGAAATAAATATAACAAAAAGAGGACTCCCTAAAATCGAGCCAACCACTATAAGGGTAAATCAAACCAGAGGAAATAAAACCAAACTCTATACAAGCGTAAAACATAAATACAAGAGAGTCAGCACCCCTGTGCCTAGTGTAATCTAATACAATGAGTGTTCTCCTACCAGGCGTGCACAACGGGATCAGTTTTGAACCTCTCCTGGCCCAACTCCTCTCAACATGACTAAGGTGCCTCGTCTTAAACAAAAACTCTCACTACATAGACTTGGAGGCACATGTGGCAAGCCCTGCGTCTTGGTGACAGCCGCACCGTCGGGTGCGCTCGGCGAGCTCTTAAACTGGTCAGCAGGCGCTGGTGATGAGCCGGCCACGCCTCCCCTCCACAGGAGCCAACCACGAGTCGGAGGCGACACACTGCAATCAGCATAGGGAACTACAAGACGAAAGGGGTTACACACATGGGAGGGAACGGCGGTGGCCATAACACTTGTGGCGTAAACTTCCTGTTTCCACACCTGTAACAGCTGGCAGCATGGTGATAGTCAAACTCAATCAAGATGCAGATGCAGAAAGGTTTTGGTTGGTAGGATTGTTACACTGTTGTTGGCCATTTGTTGGCTGCCTGTGAAAGTCATCAACCCCACCAGTGAGCCCACAGTACTGAAGAGGAGCTCAAAGCTGGCAGATGTGTTGCCCTGCATTGGTATACCCTTTTGGCTTACATGAGTAAGCCTTACCTGTCTTTGCTGGATGAAGTCAGTGGAGTCATGTTCATGATGCAGCTGGTCACCAGGGTCATTCAAGGATTCTCTCTCTGGCCAGTGAACAGTTCTTTTGGAGAAGCATGGAGAAGGATATTATGAGGTATGTGAACCACTGCCAGAGGTGCATCTTGGGGAAAACCATTGAACCTGATACCTGAGCTTCTCTCAAGAACATTCATACTCTGGACACCGGAGTCAAATGACAGGAAGACCACTGATGTCCTCTTTGGAACAGGACTGGTTGTCTGTGATGTGTAGAAGCAACAGTAGTGTCAAGCTACATCTCATGGCATACAGTAGTGACCCGTCATATATGTATATGTATGTGTGGTGTATAATACACATGCATCAAACCGAACGATAAAAAATGCTACATACATAGTTTTGGAATTTGACCCTGAAACATAAAAGATGATCCAGACCCTTTCCCCTACTTAGCATTCCTGCATCCTACTGAACATTTTTTTTTTTTTTTTTTAAAGGTAGTGTGTATTTTAGTAAAATCTTAAGTTTGCTGTATTTGTTTCTATGCATGGCTGTCTTTAATTCATGCTCCTACCCTTCACCATTAAAGCCCACTGTTCTGCTGTTGTTGTTATTATCTTTTGCTGCCAAGCATGTTTAATATCAGAAACTTATTCTGTGGCTGCATGTTGCACAATCACAAATACAGTGTGTTGGCTCTTCAGCTCCACACACCCACACCACCCCTCAACCAATTATGTTTTATTATAGTGCCAGTAACCAGGGGTTATTTTTTAAATTAGAAACATACTCAGTAGATTGACATGGCCTTTAGTATGCATGGTCTGTATGTTTGTGTGTGTGTGTGTGTGTGTGTGTGTGTGTGTGTGTGTGTGTGTGTGTGTTGTCAGTGGTGATGATGGGAGTTTGTAGTCAGTGACTCCCTCTATTCATTTTGAAGAACTGTGAAGAAAGCAAGCTACTTTTCTGTTTGATTGATTTGGCTGAGGTAAGGTGGTTGAGTTCCGATATACATATAAAACTGCACACCTTTAGAAACATAACTTGTCCTTTGTTATTAATCCTTATAAAATATTTTAATCATGTCTTTTTTGACCTAGCATTTCCTAATTTTTTTCTCATTTTTGCTCTGACACCATTTAGCAGCTTAAAGTCATGTCACAAATCTGCACATCTCAACAACCACTAGTCAGATGTTTACAGTATTCACAGGCACAAAAATAATACGTCTCATTCTCACATTTAAATTAGGGATTTCTAAAAAATGTCTGGTCTTGTAGTGATAATGTAGTGATAATATGCACATCATCTGAATGTGCAAATATAAGAATATGCCCATGCAAATACGAGAATATGCCCACCATCATGCATACACACTGTGTAGAGTAAGATGGTTTTGTGGAATGGGAGAAAAACAAACAAACAATTAATTTGTATAGCGCCAAATCACAACAAAACTTGTCTCAGGACACTTTCCATATAGAGCTGGTACAGGGCGAGCTCTTTTATCTACAGAGACCCAACAATTCCCTCATGAGCAAGACAGTGGCGAGGAAAAACTTCCTTTTAACAGGCAGAAACCTCAGGCAGAACCAGGCTCTGGGTGGGCAGCCATCCGACCGGTTGGGTGAGACAGGGAGCGCAAGAGAGAGAGTGAGACAGAGAGAGAAAGACAGACAGAAATGCAGTCAGAGAGAGAGAGAGAGAGAGAGAGAGAGAGAGAGAAACAGGCAGAAATGCAATCACAGTAACAATGACAGTGGATATATTAACAGTAGTAGCAGTTGCAGTGGGTGTCAGGCAGGGCCATGGCAGGAGACGCAGCTGTAATCCACAATCCAGATTCAGCCACTATCCATGGGAACCTGCGAGTTGACGAAGCACAGAGACTCTGGGGAAGAAGCTAAGTTAGTAACACACCGTGGTAAGACATGAAAACGTGCAGATGGAGAGGGAGAGAAGGACAGAGGAGCTCGGTGTATCTTTGGAGGTCCCTTGACAGTCTAATGCTATAGCAGCATAACTAGGGGCTGGTCCAGGACAAGCCTGAGCCAGCCCTAACTATAAGCTTTATCAAAAAGGAAGGTTTTAAGCCTACTCTTAAATACAGACAGTGTCTGCCTCCTGGACAAAGACAGGAAGATGGTTCCACAAGAGAGGAGCTTGATAGGTGAATGCTCTGGCTCAAGAAGGTGCCTGACCATTTATGGCTTTGTAAGTAAGGAGGAGGATTTTAAATTCTATTCTAAACTTTATAGGGAGCCAGTGCAGAGTGGCTAATATCGGAGAAATATGATCTCTCTTCCTTGTTTTTGCAAGAACACGTGAATCCCAGATTCTTTACAGTGGTGCTGGAGGCCAGCACAATGCCATCCATAACTGCTATGTCATCAGAAAGTGAGTTTCTAAGATGTTTAGGGCCCAGTACTGTAACTTCAGTTTTGTCCGAGTTTAGCATCAGAAAACTGCAGGTCATCCAGGTCTTTACGTCCTGAAGACCTGCTTGTAGTCTAGTGAACTGACTGGTTTCTTCTGGCTTTATTGATAAATATAGCTGGGTATCATCTGCATAGCAATGAAAATTTATTGAGTGCTTCCTGATAATCTTCCCTAAAGGAAGCATGTATAAGGTGAATAGAATTGTTCCAAGCACAGAACCCTGGGGAACTCCATAGCTGGCTTTAGTGAGCACAGAGGAGTCGTCATTAATGTGTACAAACTGAGAGCAATCGGACAAGTAGGATTTAAACCAGCTTAGCGCAGTTCCCTTAATGCCAATGAAGTGTTCCAGTCTCTGCAATAGGATACCATGGTCAATGGTGTCAAATGCAGTTTTTGAGAGAAAGGGAAGGTTGGATATCGGTCTATCGTTGGCTAGAACCCTTGGATCTAGAGTAGGCTTTTTAAGTAGAGGTTTTATTACAGCTACTTTAAAGGGCTGTGGTACGTAGCCTGTTGAAAAGACAGATTGATTATGTCTAATACGGAAGAGTCAATTAAAGGTAAAACTTCTTTAAGCAGCTTAGTCGGGATGGGGTCTAAAATACAGGTTGATGATTTTGATGATGAAATTATTGAAATTAGTTGGTGAAGGTTGACAGGTCCAAAACAGTTTCTACAGTTTCTGTGTCTGAAGACAAAACAGTACCTGTTGATGGCAGGAGCCAATGAATTCTGTCTCTAATAGCAAGAATTTTATCATTAAAGAAGCTCATGAAGTCATTACTGTTCAGAGCTAAAGGAATACATGGTTCAACAGAATTATGGCTCTCTGTCAGCCTGGTTACAGTGCTGAAGAGAAACCTGGGATTGTTCTTATTTTCCTCTATTAGTGCAGAGTAATAGGCTGCCCTGGCACTGCGGAGGGCTTTCCTGTATATTTTAAGACTGTCTTGCCAGGCGAACCAAAATTCTTCCAAATTGGTAGAACGCCATTTCCTTTCTATTTTTCGTGAAGTTTGCTTTAATTTGCGGGTTTGAGGGGTATACCATGGAGTTAACCTCCTCTGTTTTATTATCTTATTTTTTTTAGGGGAATACATGAACCTGTAGCACTATCAACCAGGTAGTCAATTAGGGAGGGACAAAGGTTAGCATAGGAATCCTCTGTTGTATTGAGACATGGCATTGAATTAAATGCTGATGGGATCATATCCTTAAATTTAGCTATAGCACTATTAGACAAGAGTCTGGTATAAGAATTTTTGCCTACTGGCTGGTAGTCTGGTAATATGAATTCAAAAGTTATTAAATGATAGTCAGATCAAAGAGGATTCTGTGAGGAGACTATTAAGTCTTCAATTTCAATGCCATATGTCAGAACAAGGTCGAGGGTGTGGTTAAAACAGTGAGTCGGTTCATGTACATTCTGACGGAAGCCAACTGAGTCTAATACTGAGATAAACGCAGTGCTAAGGCTGTCGGGGGGCAGACACAGTCTCTATGGAGTGTTGGGTGGGTAACTGCTCTAGTGGAAGCACAGAGAAGTGTGTAGGACCGCAGCTCTGGCTCCTGGTCTCAACTCTGAGTTGTCAGGGGTTAGGTTCATAAATAAAATCGGTCAGATTTCTCGAGATGAGAGCTGCTCCCTCCAAAGTGGGATGGATGCCGTCTCTCCTAATCAGACCTGGGGCCTCATGTACAAAGGGTGCGTACGCACAAAAACGTGGCAAACGCTGTTTTTCATGGCAACCTTCAGATGTATCAAGAGTGAAATGACCGTGGAAATGTGAGGTGCCTCACGCCAACTTCATGGCTGGCGTACACATGTTTCTACAGCTGCTGATCCTTTGGCGACACTTAGAGGTGATGCTGGGGTGTGCACATCAGAGACACATGGACAATTAACACTGATGAACAACACACCCACGTATCTGCAATTACATTAGTGGATGTAAAAGCATGTGCAAAGTGGTGCAAAAAATACTGTTAAAAACAATGGCTGCTTTAGCAGTATTAGAAGACACTGCAAATGGTGCAATATGAAGAGAGCGTGTGTTCAGAGACAGAGAGGATTTAGCCGCATTAGGTTCCCATGGGCAATCCTCCCGGAACTGTGCACAGAGCTGAAGCCGGCCTTGAAGCACAACACAGCGAGAAGCCATGCACTGCCTGTGCCCATACAGGTGCTGACCACACTGGGGTTCCTAGCAACCAGGGCATTACAGAGGGAGCTGGCTGACCAATCAGGACTGTGTGACCCTGAGCTGAGCTATGCCAGTCATGTGGGACGGAATAATCCATATGTCAGCCAGGTATATCAAATTCCCAGACAATGAAGCGGAACAGGTCAACATTAAAGTGCAATTTGCAGCAAGAGCCGGTTTTCCTAATGTAATCGGAGCTATCGACTGAACACACATTGCTATAAAAGCACCATCACATGATGAATTTGTATATGTCAACAGGAAACATTTTCATTTGATCAATGTACAGATCATATGTGATGCGCAAATGCAATTAACCAACATTGTGGCGAGGTGGTCTGGTTCAATGCATGATTCATACATTCTGAGTAACAGCATGGTTGGGAACAGACTACAAGCTAGCACTGTGTGTGATGGGTGGCTTCTTGGTGAGTAAATTTATCCTGGTAATTGTCCTAATATCAATCCCTGTGATGCACATTCAGCATGTGCGCCCCCAAATTTTATCCCGTCTTCTCAGCATCATTGCTTGTCAGCTTAAGATCTTTCTAACAAGCCCCTGATTGTCTCTGTGTGCAAAGTACTCATGTTAATAACCCCATGCGCAAAGTGTGAAATGTCTTAATCAG
Organism: Chaetodon auriga; assembly: GCF_051107435.1. Taxonomy (NCBI): domain Eukaryota; kingdom Metazoa; phylum Chordata; class Actinopteri; order Chaetodontiformes; family Chaetodontidae; genus Chaetodon; species Chaetodon auriga. The sequence continues at coordinate 27,861,319 of NC_135080.1, read as the reverse complement.
CCTCACCTTTTCCCCGGTGCACTTCTGAACTAATTTGCAACAATAGTGTGTGATCCATGTAAGTAGTGTATAAAATTAACAAATGGAAACTGTAAATCCAGTTTACTTTGTCTGCTTTCAATTGACCCCAGGTGACCGTGGCTACCCACTTAAGAGCTGGCTGATGACCCCTCTCACCAACCCTCAGACTGACCTAGAGCGGCGGTACAATGACCTCCATTCCCGCACTCAGTCAGTCGTTCAGACAATCGGTCTGCTGAAGGGATGGTAACGCTGCCTGGACAGGACTGGGGGTATGCTGCTGTACAGTCCAGAGAAGGTGTGCTGCATTGTGATGGCATGCGGTGTCCTCCACAATGTGGCACACCGGCACGCCATACCACTGCCAGAGTAGCATATCGCCCCGCCAGACGAACCAGAAGCTGGACACACAAATGTGCATCCTACCCACGAGGCCATTCGGGCCCGGCAACATTTGATTTCAACCATGTAAAAGAGGCAAGGACGCAGAATTCACTTATTCACCAACGCATTTGATTCCGCAATATTTGTGAGGACACCTATTAGTTGATCTAGGCGATCATTTATGCTGCCTATTGCTCTAATGATTTCTTGTTGTGACTCCAGCATAGCACGGGTGACGACGCTGGAGATGCTGGAGGAACCCCCCAAGTCTGTGATGCCGGAGATGCCGGGGACGGTGGAGGAATCCCCTGAGTCTGTGGCACATGGCTGCGACCGTGTGTCCTCTCCTGTGTTTTAAAATAATAAATTGAGTAATCAAACATGAGTCAAAGTCTTTGATATCCTCTTTGATATGCTGCCATGTTTAAATTTAAATTCAAAAGATTTCAAACCAAATAATACCAAACACACAGCATTTACGCATGAACCTCTATCTTATAGGGCTGTGAGCAGGCTACCGTATGAACACATTTGTTGTGAGTTACACAAATACATAAATTTACCTTGGGGGTAATCAGAGTCACCCACATGTGCTCCCACCACCCCTGAGAGAGCAGTGTCACCCACAATTGCGGCAACTCTCTGTTCAAATGGTGTGGGCCCCTCTTCTCCTGTCCCCCCGCCTGTTTTGGCCACACTTCGGCAGTGGGCAGCCATCCTCTGCTTCACATCCACCTTGATCTCGGACCACTTCTTTTTTACTTCTGCATGTGTGCGCTTCTCTGACCCCACAGCATTACAGTGTTACACACACTCTCCCACTCACTTCTCTAGTAGACAGCGTGCCAAAGAGCATATTTTTGCGCACCTCTACTTCAGCGAATAACGCCTCCAATTCGCATTCGGTGAAATTCTTTTTCTTTCCCGTCTTACTCATTCTTTTTTGATTTTCTGATTGTACAGAGAGGGGAATCCCTGTCCAAGCCCCCATTTAAATATGATTTGCATATTTAAATGGGGGCTTGGACAGGGAGGGGTCGGGTACTCCAACATGTGTGCTCAATTCCACGCTGATTGGGATGTACAAAGGAAATGTGCTTGGATTCATGCGTGTGCACAGATTCATACATCTGGGTATTTTTGTGCATATGACATTTTCTGGATTTGAGGGTACGCCATGTCTCAGTAGGAAATCCACGCAAGCCTTTGTACATGAGGCCCCTAGTCTTCCCCAGAAAGTCTGCCAATTATCAATGAAGCCCACACCATTTGTTGGACACCACCTCGACAGCCAGCGATTGAATGATGACATGCGGCTACATATGTCATCACTGGTCAGATTTGGCAGGGGTCCAGAGAAAACTACGGAGTCCAACATCGTGTTTGCATATGTACACACCGATTCCACGTTAATTTTGACCTCCAATTGGCATAACTGGGTGTCATTACCGCCAACATGAATAACAATCTTACTGTATTTACGCTTATCCTTAGCCACCAGTTTCAAATTTGATTCGACATCCCCCGCTCTGGTCCCCGGCAGGCATTTGACTATGGTCCCTGGTGTCCCTAACGTCACGTTTCTCAAAATGGAGCTGCCAATAATCAGAGTTGGTTTCTCAGCGGGTGTGTCGCTGAGTGGGGAGAACCTGTTACAAACATGAAGTGATTGGTGGTGACCCGTGGGCTTCAGCTTGGGACTATGCTTCCTTCGAACAGTCACCCAGCCTCCCTGGTTTCCCGGCTGCTCGGGAGCTGTTGAGGGACGGCTAGCTGGAGCTGCACTTGGTCGGTCCGAACTGGCTACAGGGGCCTGGCTAACTACAGCTAATGGTTTGGTTTCCATGGTGCGGAGCCGAGCTTCCAATTCACTAAGCCTCACCTCCAACTCACCAAATAAACTATTTTTATCACACCTACCAGTATCACTAATGGAGGCAGAGGAGTAGCTAAACATTTGATGCACCAAGTAGGAGCTACTGCTAGCTGCTAGGCTAAACTGGTGAAGCTAGCAGAGCAGACAAGCGTGTAGACAAATAAAATCAATGGTCGTGTAGTATCTGCTCATCTTTTTGGGCATCCTTTCCCCCAGAGCTTGGAGATTCTTGTTGCTCGTAAATACCTTTAACCTAAAGGTGGAGAGGCCATGATTATATTAGGCCCTCACCTGTTGTGCAACATATGTTCTGCTACGACCATATTAGGTTTTTTCTAACCTTCTGTATTTAGTTGTGTCAACACAACTCCCCTATATAATGCATGTTCGAGATGCTGTATGGGTGTGTTGCCTCTATTGGCTGAAACCACCCAGACATCGCATGCTGTCTGAGATGCTGTACTTGTTTCAATAAACCTTTATGAACAAGACAGTATCGGCGGAGAACTTCTTCATCATCTTCACTTCATTGCTGCATCATCGATACACAACAAATTGGCGTCACGAACAGGATCTACAAAGTCCCATGGGGCAGCAAATTGGCGTCACGAATTTGGACGTGTTGTGGTCTGGCTGCTGCTGACGGCTTCTGCTGTGCTGACCTCCGCCTCGACAAGCCGCCCGGCTGGGATAGGTGAGCCTTTCTTATGTTTGGGGCGTTGGTTCTCTCGTTGGGGCTGTCTGCTTGCTGCTGCCACACCGTAAAGGCCTGGTGCAGTGGGTGTAGTTGTTCTCCGTTTTAAATTTGGGTTGTGTCGCGCTGTTTGTGTAGCACGACAGGGGGGAGTTAGGAAATAAAAAGTGCGTAGAAGTTGTAATAGAGACAACTGAGTACTTAAGAAGAAGAAAAAGATGAAGAAGAATATAAAGGAATAGAAGAGAATAAAGAGGAAAAGTAGAGAATAGGAAAAAGAGAAATAGAGGAACTAAGGAAAAAGAGAAATACGTGAAGAGAAATAGGAATAAGGAAAGCCGCAGATTTGGATAAAGCCCTCTGGGAGGGGGTTTATACCGGCCATAAAACCTGAATTTATCATTAGGATGTTTTAGGTCAGTTTTACAAAGGGTAAAACTGGATTTGTAGAGGGAAATTCATGTGTAGATGGGGACCACTCGTTCATTAGTTGACGAACAATGACTGAAGTCGCTTGTCATGTGAATCTCTACATTCGTAAGGTAGCAGAAATTTAGTATAAAGAAGAAGAAGAAGAAAAGAAAAAGAGAAAGGGAGCGGCTAAAAGCATGCTCATAGGCAAAGTATGAATGAATTGATTTTGGGGTGTTTGGACTGATGGTGCGTCTTCTTGTGTGAGTTTGGATGACTGGTGTCTCTTTGTGTGTTAGTGTATGTGGTTTCCGCTGCAGGCAGTGGTATCAGATGTGTATGTGTATGTGTATGTGTATACATTCGTTGTATTGGAGGATAGGAGATTTAGGAGTATAAGGGAAGATATTTTGTCTTTCTGAGGTGATAACATTTCATGAGCTTTCGAGGGGACTAGTTTCTAACATCTTATGAGCTTCTTACGAGAAGACGTTTTTAATATACAAATGAGCCCCGAAGAAAGACTTTATAATTTTTGGAGAAGAGTGTGCATAAGCATGCATAGAGGGATTTAACAAGGGTGCCTTGGTTGTGTGTGTGTGCTCTGTGCTGTGTTATGTGGAGTTGGTTTGGTTGTGGGGCGCATGTGGAGATTTGAGCTAGATGCTGACCCTCTGACAGCTAAGACAGACTGGAAGTAGTGAGTGATTCTCGGGGTGGAGCGAAGGGAGACACCACACAGACCGCCAATGAGATTGTTCTTCTTAATAAGGTAGTGGTCAGAGCACCTCTTCCTTTCCATGATGGGGAGAAAGTGTTAGAGTAATATGATTTGGTTGGATAGTTAATATAAATTGAAGATTTAGGAGGTTATAAGAATGATATAACTTACGCCTTTTGATTTAATATTGTATTGTATGAAATATATTTGGATGTTTATTAGAAAGAGTCAAGTGTTGGCAGATAACAGATTGAATTATTGTTTGTTCTCTTTTTCTTTCTGTGTTAATGGCATATGAGCTGCGGTTGACTTGAGAGCTTCCAAGACCTGGATGAGGGGACGGCTGGCTAGTGCATCATATGAGCTGAGGCCTGTGGATGACAGTGTGATCGGCTTCTGACTCTCATCAGATCAAGGCCAGTGCAGTTTTGTCCACAAACTCTTCCTAACAAATACCTGCATTTAAATATATGTGTGTGTATGCATTTATACTTATAGGCGTACTGATACACATTTAATCTGTATTCATATATAGGTTGTTGTAAGACTATTTTAATTGGGGGACGTTAGAGTACATGACACACTGTATGCTGTAAGCCTACAAAGGGAGACTTGGCAACAGACTGACCAGTTGATGTATTTAATTAATTAATTGAGTACATCTGTTGTATGGGAGAACATTGTTGAGCGCTGTAAGTGTGGGTGTCCTTCTGCTTTGAGTTGTGTTGGGGTTCTAATGGGGTTTTGATTCCTTTGGAGTTGGCAGATTATCTCCTCTTTTTATTGACTGTGGCAATAGTGGTTTATAAATAGTTTTGACTATAATTTGCATAATTCTTAGTTGAATTTAAGTTGTAATAAGTGAGTCTAAGGAAGCTATTAAAATGACGAAAATGGATACTAAAACGTTGAAAGCAATTACTCCTGTTGATGTGGTAGAAAAGAATAATCCTTTGATTAAGGATATTTCGAGGATGTAAAGAAAATGGCATAAGCGCTGGCCTGACATTGATCAACCATGGCCGGTGGAGGGGACCCTTAACCCCGATGTAATTAAAACAATGCAGGTGCTTGTGTCCACATATAAGGTTGACCAGAAGAGGGGTAAAAAAGGAAAGGAACGAAATGAAAAGAGGCAAGTAGAGCTTGGCATTCTCCAGTTATTTGAAAATGAGGGAAGGAAACTGGTAAAAGCAGTTAAAGAGAAGAGAGAAGCGGATGCAGAAGAAATGAAACAGCGTGCGAATGCAACAGAAAAATTAATGGAAGAAATTAATGCACCCTTCTCACATGTGGATCCAGTAAAGAAACCTCCGATCTATGAAAAAGTGGTGAAGGTTAAGGAGATTTACCCTTAGCTTCCGGTGATTACTCAGGAGGGAAATTATTACCTCATAGACGAGGAAGAGCGTATAATAGAATCAGGAAAAGCGGACACAACCATAAGAATGTATCCGGATTCGAAAAGAAAGAAGAAGAAGGTGGCTCATCTGAAACCTAAAGGAGGACTGAGGATTAAGAAGATGGCAGCAGGAGATGATGAGGATCGAAGTGACAGAGAAGGGGCCATAGGTGGATATGATCCTATGGTTAGACGAATGTTGGCAGGAGCAGAGAAGAGAGGTGGCAAATGATGGACGGGAAAAGATATAGGAGATGAGAGCTCTACTGAGAGTGAGAATGGAGACAGTGATGAATACTCAGAGAGTGAAGATTCTTTACCCTCGAGAAGGTTTTCAGCGAGGGCATCTAGTACCAGAGTTGAAGAAGAGAGACGTCAGACTTTAAGTGAGATTGAAAGAAGCATAGAGGAATGCCATTTAAGTTTGGAAGAGGGTCGAAGGGAACTCAGGGACCAATTGGAGAAAGTACAGATGCAAGAGCAAGAGTTGCGGAGAAAAGACCCCCAGAAATCACAGGAGAAATATTCATTACGTTTAAGAAAAGGAAAAAAGTCTCCTGAAAAGATGTGTCCTGTAGTCATTCGAGGACAGAGTCTGGACTACAAGCCTTGGCAGAATACAGATATGTCAGACATACTTGAGAAGTTACCAATTCTTCAAGATGGAGCACATCCTTGGATCTCGAAGTTGGAGGAGATTATGATTGGTACACAGCTCGCTATAGGAGATATTAAGAGACTTTTGGCTAATCTCCTTGGGGTCTCAGCTATGGAAGAGATTCTACAGAAAGCTGGACTCAATCGATATGTGAAGACTGCCGTAAATGATCCAGAGCTGTTTTCTGCAGTTAGAGGTCAAATGTGGAGAGCGTTGAAAGTTACATTTCCAACAAATGTACATCCTGATAATATTCTTATTGAACCACTGGGACAGGACGAAAATCCGAGAGCCTATGTGTCGAGGGCCCATCAAGTGTGGAGGAATGTTACAGGAAATGATCCAGATTTGAATCAGATGGAGCAGTCGATTCTTCGAGCCAAAATACAGAAGGGGCTGCCGTTACCAGTGCGAAGTAAAATGGCGGAAGTGGTTGACCTTGGAAGTTTGACGAAAGGAGTTTACACAGATCATATAGCTCATCAAGTGGAGCTATATAGGAAGAAGGAGCATGACCAGAAAGCGCAGGACCAAGAGACTCTCAGAAAACTCACCCAGATACAATTGGGGGATAATAAGAAGAAGGAAAAGAAGCAGGCTGTAGTGATACAGAGTTAGCCTCCGCAGAATCAACCATCACCACAACTGCAGCCGAATCAGGAGCAGTTGCAGTTGTCCCAGCCACCACCAGTGGTTTCAGTCGTTTCCTACCCACAGCCTGTTGTTGGTCAAGTGCAAACATGGAGAGGAAGAGGTCGAGGAAACCTAGGAAGAGGAAGAGGTAGAGGAGGAAACTTCAATCTGAATTTCTAACAATTTCCAGAAGTATGCTACAATTGTGGACAATTTGGACATTTTGCCCGTGAATGCAATAGATTCAGAGGAGACTTTAGAGGGAATTTCAGAGGAAGTCCCAGAGGAGGATTTAGGGGCCAACCAAGGCCATCCCAGGGACCGGTGAACCCTTATAGGGGCCCGGAACCAGGATTTTAGGGGTGCCCGGAGAACCCGAAAGGGGGGTGTCAGCTGGTAGTATCAGGGCCGGAGAGAGATCCAATAGTAGAGGTGAAAGTAAATAATTGACCATTGGAAGCGATGGTGGATAGCGGAGCTGCTTTCACTTGTATCCGACCTGAAGATGCTATACATCTCCCCATGTCTGGTCAATTGATACGGACAATCGGGTTTGAGGGAGTTAAACAGCTGATTCCTCTTACAGACCCAATTGAGCTCTGCTACAAACATTTGAAGACTAAAATACCTATTTTGGTATCAGAACATACACCTATTGCACTTATGGGAAGAGATGCTTTGTGCAAATTGAATTGTACAATAAAGTGTACACCGGATGGCTGTTTGGTGGAAGTACCAAATGACATGGCTCGTCAATTACTGATGACATCGAGAACTGAGGCGTCCTTAGTGTTTTGGATTGGAAATCTTGGTGCAGATTTTTTGGAGCCAGCTAAGATATGGGAGAAGTTTATAATAGCAAACATGCCTGATGCAAAGTTTCCGGACTATCCATTTCATTGTACACTTAAGTATTTTAAGGATGCTGACCAAGTGAATTCAGAGGAATGGATAAGTCGTCAACCAAAGCAAGTACAACTCAGTTCGAGTTGCATAATTTTGGGACCGCAAGGAGCAGCCATGAAAATAAACAACAATGACTATCTGAAGAAGGAGTTTGATATCAATCAGAGTATTCCACATGTGACTTTGTTGGTCTCTGAGAACTATGAACAAAAGCATATGGGAGAAATGATGAAAGAAGCAGAGGAAGCTGTTTTCAGGCCGGTAGAAGGAAATTCTGCCATTTGGAGGAGTGAGGATCAGCTATTTCTCAAGATCATGATCTCAGCTCAAGGAGAGGGACAACCACAAGTCGTACGGATGACACATGAATCAGTTTTCACTGTTCAGGAGGAAGCAGATTCTAAGAGAGAAGAGATGCTACGACATGTACCTGAATGTTTGTGGTCTCGTTATAGTACTGACATTGGACTTGTGAAGTCAGCTCAACCAGTGAAAGTTGAATTACGACCGGGAACGAAGCCCCCCTGGAAACACCAGTATCCATTGAAAGAAGAAGCGATACAAGGGATTGAACCACAAATTGAAGGACTTTTGAAAGCAGATGTTTTGACGATAACCCAAGGACATAGGAGTATTTCTGATAGTCATTTAGAGGCCATTCGCAAAGCTCTGAAGCCCAGAACTGTCAGAGAGATGTTGACATTCCTTGGTATTGCTGGCTATTCCTCAGCATGGGTAGAGGACTATGCTAGTTTAACGGGGCCTTTGAGGGCTATGATTAAGGATACTGGGAATGCTCATCTTCACTGTAATCTTTCCTGGACTCAGGATGGGCTTTTGGCATTTGAAACGATCAAACAGAGGCTACAGGAGGCTCCAGCGTTGGCACTTCCAGATTATTCTAAGAATTTTTTGTTGTATGTTTCTACTTCCATTGGAGGTAAATATGCATGTGCAGTTCTTTGCCAGTCAACAGGTACGGGGACAAGTCCTCAACCTATTTCTTATTATTCCGCTGCTTACTCAGACGTAGAGTTGGGATTGCCACTGTGTTATAGAGCAATGGTGGGAGTTTCTTTAATGTATGAAAAAGCGTCATCTGTCACAAGGGGTTATCCAGTGACGATTCTTACCCATCGTAGCCTCAGAAATCTTTTGAATTATGGTAAATACACATTGACTATGCCTAGGCTCAGAAACTATCATAGGCTCTTAGAGCAAGAGGATGTTACCCTAGTGAAATGTGCCACAGTGAATCCAGCCGAGAATTTGCCAACTCCTGAGGATGGTGAACCACATGATTGTATCAAAGAAACGGAAAGATACTCGAGGCTTAGGTCGGATTTGCAAGCTCTTCCATTGTGTGAGCCAGATGTGGAATATTGGACCGATGGATCTTGTTATCACATAGGAGAGAAGTTAAGTGCTGGATAGGCTATAGTAAAAGCCCAGGGAGCTGACTTTGTTGTTGTGAAGGCTGAAGTAATACCACAGCCTGCATCTGCACAGCTTGCTGAATTGGTGGGGTTGACTGAAGCATGTTTGTTAGCAGAAGGCAAGCGAGTGACAATATATACAGATTCTGCATATGCACATAATGTGTGTCACTTGTTTGGATCGGTGTGGAAAAACCGGGGATTTAAGAAAACAGATGGATCTCCGATACAGCATCATGCTCAGATAATGAAATTGTTGCATGCTGTAATGAAGCCTAAAGAAATAGCGATTGCAAAATGTGCAGCACATAAAATGGACATGTCAAGAGTGACACAAGGTAACAAAGTGGCTGATGAGGCTGCAAAGACAGTCACAGGTGCAGATAAATTGGGTAAAGTATTCTTAGTCACACAAGAAGTGGACGTAGAAGACAAAATCACGCTTAAGGATGTGATTTTAATGCAGGAAGCTGTTCCCGAACTGGATAAACAGTTGTGGTTAGATCGAGGTGCCACCCAAGACTCTACTGGTCTATGGAGAAATCATGAGGGGCTGATAGTAGCACCGTCTGATTTGTTAGGTCTGATGATTCAAGAGGCTCATGGGTTAGCACATGTTGCCAGAGGCGAGGTTTGGAGAAAAATCACGAAGGAGTATGGTTTTTGGGCACCATACTTGTTGCAACAGATCGATTATGTCATAGGTCGATGTATAATCTGTCTGAAAAATAATGCTCGGAGGGGTGTGATGGTTCCACCTGGTCACATTCCAACTTCAAGGGGTCCTATGCGTGAATTGGTTATGGACTTTGTTGACATGATAAAACCAGTAGGAGGTAAAAGATATGTGCTAGTTGTTGTGGATAGATTTTCACGATGGCTGGAAGCTTGTCCAACTAAGCGGAAGGATGCTCAGTCTGTTGCGAAGTTTCTGTGTAGAGAAGTTATAAGCAGGTGGGGACTTCCAGATCGGATATCCTCAGACAATGGAAAGGAGTTTGTGGATAAAACTGTGAGACTGATTTTGCAGAAACTGGGAATTAAACAGCGTTTTGGATCAGTCTATCATCCGCAAAGCCAGGGAATGTGTGAAAAAATGAATGGTGTTTTGAAAAATCGTATTGTCAAAATCTGCCAACACACAGGTTTAAATTGGATAGCTGCACTTCCGTTGGCTTTAATGGTTTGTCGCTCAAGTGAGCTGCGTGATTTGCGTATGACACCTCATGAGTTGATGACAGGGAGACAGATGCCGACGCCCTGTTTACGTACGAGTGGAAAGGGTCCAAGTTTGGCCCTTTTGGAAGATGAAATGCGAGCGTATGTTACATACATGACTATATGCATGATACTGGACACCGTCACTATACAACCCCATAGGGGGGAAATGGGAAATGGAGAAATATGACATTGGGAATAATGTACATGACATGTTTTTGCAAAGATACTGGTGTTTTCTTTCTTTTTTCTGCCTAGAACGACATTGGGGGAAGACTACTGTGAGGGTAGTTGGTTATTCAAGGACCCTAAGGACACTAAATCAACTGACGGCTGAACAAGGATACTGTGGAACCACGTGTGGGCCCACAGGACCAGTGAAACTACATGGAGGAGCTTCAGTGTGATCCATATCTATGTTTTTTGTCTACATGTTATAATATCGAAGTTTGTTTCCTCTTATTGTAACCTGTGCTATTGATGAATGATGTTTTTTGGAGAATGATGTTGCTAGCGAGCAAATACATAGAGATCTCAGATGTTTTTTTCCTTTTTCGACGCCTAGGGACAGTGGGGCTAGGCAGGGACAGGTCCATTGGAAGGTCCGATGGGTCGACTAGCCTGAATTTGGACATTGTTTGATTTTATTTTTCTGAGGTCTCTATAGGTGTTTGCTTAATGTATGTTTTAAACACATGTCTTAGTTCCTCTTTCTTTCTATTGGCTTGGAGTACTATATGTGGTCACCTGGGGCAGAGGGGCCGTGAGAGAATTTTTCCTGTCTAAAATTGTGTGATGGATATTTCAAGATAGATGGCTGCCTGACAGGTTTTTTGCTCTCACACTCCATAAATTTGTTGTGTTGCTAAGGTTAAGCTATAGTAAATGCACAACGGAGGAACTGTGCTTTTGATATGATTGTAGACATGCCTGAATTAACTGGTTTCGAGACTTGTTAAGTCTCGAAGGGGGGAAATATGTAGTATCTGCTCATCTTTTTGGGCATCCTTTCCCCCAGAGCTTGGAGATTCTTGTTGCTCGTAAATACATTTAACCTAAAGGTGGAGAGGCCATGATTATATTAGGCCCTCACCTGTTGTGCAACATATGTTCTGCTACGACCATATTAGGTTTTTTCTAACCTTCTGTATTTAGTTGTGTCAACACAACTCCCCTATATAATGCATGTTCGAGATGCTGTATGGGTGTGTTGCCTCTATTGGCTGAAACCACCCAGACATCGCATGCTGTCTGAGATGCTGTACTGAACAAGACAGTATTGGCGGAGAACTTCTTCATCATCTTCACTTCATTGCTGCATCATCGATACACAACAGTCGCTAAAGAGACAGATTTATGGGTGCTTGAGCAGAACTAATGTTACTTTAAATAGCGGATAATAGGCCGCTGTAACAAAACACAGAGCAAATTACACTCAGACAAGCAAGAGCAACAAACGTACGCTGCTATTAACGCAGCAACCGGAAACAGGAAGTGAGACGACACGCTTACCTCAGCACGATCTGGCACGATCTGGCAGGCACAAGATGAATGTCTTCAGTCAAACAAACAAACAAACAAAAGGCAGCTAGTGGAAACTAATATACAATATGGTTCATATAGGGATTGTATGGACTTGGTAGTGCTTAACGGGAAGGTCTGAAAGTTTGGGAATAATTGCTTTTTTTGCCGAGAGTTAAATGAGATGATTGATAGCACTCACATTTCTGCAAAAAATGAAGCCACAACCAGGTGATGGTTAGCCTAGCTTAATATAAAGACTGAAAACAGGGGGACCTAGCTGAGTTCTACTAATTCTATTACTATTAAGTGTTGTCAAGGAGCCCTGGCGAAGGATTTAGCTGAGTCACCAATATGGGGTGTTGGGTCAGGACACAGTGACTGTAGAGAGCCATGCCATTTTTCTCTATTGTACAAAGAACATACTTTTCTGTTTCAGTGCACCATTTAGTTTCCTTACTTCTGGACAGCACCATTGTGCTTCAAGACCAGTGCCATAGTGGCACACCAGCTGTGTCACCTTCTCAATCAGGACTTCCTTTTCCAAACCGTGCAGCTCCTTCTTTACTAGAGGCATAGTGGCAGTGGTATGTCTAGCAGTCTGCACTGCATGACACAGTCTATGCTATCTATTGTTATTCTGTCTCACTGATTTCCCTCAGAAACTGAAACTGTCCCATGCTCTCAGTGATTTTGTTCAATATTTCAGTACGCCATACTCTTAGTACACCCATTTTCTTTTTATTAAAATGCATGCCACATGTACCACAGTTCTGGACATTATTTAGCTTGCTTCACATTCAGCTTGCTTTGAGATGTTTTCAGCATCGAGGTGACGCCGCACAACCTGGTTTTGCGTTTGTTTATGAGCTTCATGACCTTAGCACCTGGAGCTAACGCTTCCGCAACGAACGAGGACTGCAAACACCGACTGACAAGACAAGCTTTAGTGAGACCAGTTCTGAGCAGCTAAGTGGACCCACTTAGTGGACCCTTGCCGGTAAGTCTACTGCTTGTGCCGATGACCCTTCTTTGACCACTTCTGCTAGGCTACAGTCAGCCATATCAACGCTGCAGACTCCGGGTTGGAGTCCCTGCGTGTAAGTCCCAGTGAACCCCCTGCCAGTGGTTGCATTGCTGCTGCTAAGCTTAAATCCTGTACACCTGTAGCTCTGTACTGGCCCCCTGCTTTTCTCCTCTATTCCCAGCCACCACACACCCATGGCAACACTCACCTCAGACTGTGTCAGCTGTACCTGCCTGGCCGAGAAGATTACTGATTTGGAGGACCGAATATCTACGCTCTACCAGATCCGTAAAGCTGAGTTGCAGATGGATACCATTATCGTCGGCCCAGCGCAGGTTGACAAGGCTGGTGTCCAGATGCCTAACGCCACTTCTCCTGATCCCACCTTCGCTGTCATCGTTCAGATGACCACTGGCAATATCTCGGGGCTAAGCCTAAAGTTTTGGTTAGCTCCACTCCGTCCAACCAAGACTGCTGGCTCCCGGCCAGGGGTCGCAGTAGGGGAGGAAAAGGGAGGCGCTCGTCTCACGCACCTCCTGCTTTTAACATCCAGCTGGAGAACAAATACGATCTCCTTGACCACCTTGATTTCCCTCATTTGGCTACAAAGGCTGAGTCCTCTCCTCCATCTCCGTGTCATGAGCTGTGCAACTCTTTATCACCTCAGATCCACCCACAGGCCAAACCTGGCCTCTTCTCCCTTAGTAAAGCCCGCCGCTCCACACTGTTTTTCACCCCAGCCCCTCAGAGAGTTCTTTCACCTCACTCCAACTATTGTTTACCATCCTCCCTGTCGCCACAGGTGAAGTCCCCTGCTCCGTCCAGAAATAATAGCCCACACTAACCGCCACCTCACTCCCGTCCCCCCCATCCACAGTTATAATTGGCGATTCAATAACCAGAAACCTCCG